>NW_007098946.1:61471-76088 GCF_000164805.1 Carlito syrichta | reverse complement strand
ATTTTTTTTATTTATTGTAGAGATGAGGTCTCGCCAAGTTACCCAGGTGGGTCTCGAACCCACGGGCTCAAGCAATCCACTCACCTCAGCCTCCCAAAGCGTGGGATTACAGGTTGAGCCACTGAGCCCAGCTGGGAACATCTTTGGAAGAATTTGAGGTAGTCCCCATAGCCAACTATGGCTCAGACAGGGACCACCCATAAATGAGTTGGTAATTATGACAAGGATTCAAGGAATGATTTGTGCTACAATGCTTATCATGAAAAAGGAGTTTCAGCATAAACCGTTTCATTTACTTACAGGATAGAAGATAATATTCTTTACAATTCAGATTGGTGTATTAATACCTTAATGATTGCCCAGCTTGTAAGTACTTCACACATCCCCTGACCCTGGACTGCTCCCAGTGCCCTTCTCAAGGTATTTCCTCATGTCACAGTCATTCTGTTCCACTTGCTTCTGCCTCGACTGTGGCTGAGACAACTGCACGACAATTAGGCCTTTGCCAGGCCCAAATGTGACTCTTTCATGCTCGGTGCTTACGTGTTTTTATGTTGTGTCCCCTCTTTTTCCATCTTGAGTCATGTTGATAGTTTTTGTTTGTTTGTTTGTTTTACAGTCCAGAAATCTTTAATTTTCTCATGCCTAATATGCCATGAATTCATAGGAAATAGGTTCCAGCAGCTCAGGCCCCTTTCCACTGGTTCTCCCCAAGTGTGTGTCTCTGGATGGAGCAGGCTGAAACTTCAGTTGAACCCAGGTGACTTTCTTTTGGGGATCCTTCTTTTTCTGATCATTCTCTTTCAAGCATTTCAGAAAGCTGTCTTGGCTCTTACAGTGCTTAATATGCTTGATATGCACATCAATTCTCTTGGCAAAAATCAAACCCCTGTTTGTTTACAACAATGCCAACAGCATGCTACGTAACGTTGTAGACTCTTCCTGTATTGCCATGAAAATGCTGTGGGGCATTCCTTTTTGAACATTACCCATTCTCTTGATGTCTATAATATCATCTTTCTTGCAGATTCACAAGTATGTAGTCAAAGGAACAACTCTGTTTTCTAAGAGGCCTAGAGAATATGTATCAGGCACCTCTCCTCTTTTCCTTTGTGTTGGTCATTTTGATGAATTGCTGGAAGTTGGCAGTTCTGGCCAAAAGGCAATGGTTAGTTTTGTGTCAACTTGACAGGGTCATGGGGTGCCCAGATATTTGGTCAAACATTATTCTGGGTGTGTTTTTATGGGAGTATTTTGGATGAGATTAACATTTAATACAATACACCGAATAAAGCACAGGGCCCTCCTTGATGTGGGTGGACCCCATCCAATCATTCAAAAGCCTGAATAGAACAAAAAGGCTCACACTCTTGAGGTTAAGAGGGAGCACCTCCTGTCTGACTGCCTTGAGCTGGAGCATTGGTCTTTTCTTGACTTTGGACTTGAAGTTAAAGATTGGCTATTCTTGGGTCTTGAGACTGCTGGCTTTTGGACTAGAACTTACACATGGTTGTCTCTTCTGGTTGTCACGACTTTAAACTCTGATTCAATCTACCATTGGGCTCTTAGGCTCTACCTTGCTAACCACAGATCTTGGGACTTCTCAGTTTCCATAATCTCTCTCTCTCTCTCTCTCTCTCTCCTGTTGGTTCTGTTTCTCTGGAGAAGCCAATTCCTCAGACTCCCTTTCACTCCTAGCCTTGGCATGTATACCCAAGAAGCCATGGCCATTGGTATTATATCTCTTCATTCTGCTGTGTCCATCTACTCTTGCTGCCTCCCACTATGCTGCTGAGTCCTGCTGCTGGCTGGGCAGAGTGTTCCTGGAAAGATGGTGAACCAGCCCAGAAGGGCCATTCCCTGAAAGCCCTGCCTGAGCCACAGGGAGACTCCCACAAGGACTGGGTTTGGGGGGTGCAGTTTTAGGTTACTTTTTCCAAAGACTCAAGGCTGAATGTCAGGGCTGCTAATCCATCTCTGAACTGCCTCTGGCTCAACCCACTTGGTATTAAATCCAGAATTAAAATGCAGAGCTTGTTCTGGACTGGAAGGGCGGACTTAGCTCTTTCCCTCAGGGAAAAAGAAAAGCCCAAGGCTGGCTTGAGAAGGCAGTTGGATCGGGGTCTGCTGGGTTGATGGGCTGTCTGCTGCATGTAAACTCCTGTCACCATAGAGTTTACAAATGTAATACAGGAGCCTAGATTGGGCACAGGAGGCTAAAGACCCTCAGACAGAAGCAGCTTCCTACTCACCATCTTCCTGCTTGTCAGCTTTCCCTGCAGGCCAGTGTACCCACACGCCTGTCCTCATAGCTGCCACCTTCTTAGCCTTGCTTTGGGTAGGTAGCTGCCTGTTTCTCCCCCATTTGCTGATAATCCCATTCCAAAGGCTGCCTGTGTGCCAATGGCACGAGGAAAACAGAATCCCCAGTGATCCAGGTTGGAAGGCTACTCTGCCTTCTTAGCCCACAGGAAACCTGCTTTGATGCCACTCAGTCATGTCCTCGGGCCAGTGTTTAAACCAAACCAGGGGGAACCCATAAGGGAGGAAGTGGCATAGTGGAGTGGTTAATTCTAGTACTAACTGAATGCAAATTCCAGCTCTAGCCCTTAGAAGCTCTGTGACCCCAGGCAATGTAGTTCACTTTCATATCTCACTTTCTCCATCTCTAAAATGGAGAGGATAATGGGTCCTGTCTCTTTGGGTTGTTTCAATGAATATCATAAATGGGTTAATAGAATTCAGATCATAAAGCATAGGGTCAGGCTTATCATAGGCACTCAATTCTGTTGCTTATGAAATCATAATTAATTATGATTAGTTACAGGAAGACCTCCATGACCTTACTGGGTGTTCTCGTTGTTAAGTGGGATGATTCTTGCTTGGTACAGGGCCTCTGAATTCTCATTCCTTCCTGGTCTCTTTGGTGAATGTCCTTTTCTCTTACTGTTGGTTGTTTAAAGACTCAGAAATCATCAAGAATGCCATAGGAATGTCATCAAGAGTGATGTTGGTCTAAAATGTGACCTTGTCTTGAAAAGCCTCACTGCCTGGGACAGGCCCTGCTTGGTGTCAGATTGGAAGTGTACTCAGTGGGAGTAGGCTGGATGTCTGACCCACTAATGGTCACATCACAGGTCAGGTAGGCCTGACAACATTAGCTTAAGTTAGCCTCTCTTAGTGTCATGTCCCTACCTGCAGGTTTCAGGAAGATCTCACAAGCCCTGGACACCACCACCAGCCTGGGGCGGGCACCCATATCTCAGCTCTCCTATGCTTCAGAGTGTATGCCACTCTTTCCCGCCTGATTTGGAGATAATCTTTGCCTCCCTTTTTCTTTGGGTGCCTGGGATGACTAATTTCATGTCAACTTGACTGGGCATGGGTACTCTGATACTTGGTGAAACATTATTCTGGCTGAGTCTATGGCGGGTGTTTCTGGAAGAGATTAACCTTTGAACTGGTAGACTGAGGAAAGCAGATGGGCCCTCCCTAAGGTGGATGGGCCTCATCCAGTCAGTTGAAGGCCTGACTAGAGTAAAACGGCTGACACATCCCTGGGTAAGAGACAATTCCTCCTGCCCAACTGCCTTTGAACTGGGATGGCAGCTTTTTCCTGTTTACAGACTTGAACTGAGACAAGAGCTCTGCCGCGGTCTGCAGTCTGCTAGCCTTTGGAGCGGAACCACACCACTGGCTTTCCTGGGTCTCTCTCTTGTCTACTCCCCCTGTGCATGGGGGACTTCTTAGCCTCCATAACCGTGTGAGAGAATCTTTATAACAAACCTCTTTCCATCTCTTTGTATACATCCTGTTGGTGCTGTTTCTCTGGAGAACCCCAGTTGATACAGTGCCCTGAGGTGGTAGCCCAAGACTTCCTCTCGGGCTCATAGCCTGTCTGACATTTCTCCCCCAGACCCAGGACCCCCCTTGCACAAGAGGCTCCTCCAGTATCCCAGGGCTCCCAAAGGAGCCTGTTATTTGACGTCCCTGTGCCTGGCATACCTTCTCTCCCATAAATGCCTAAGTGTTCCGGGAGCTCTGTTTGGCAGCTGTGGGCACACACTGCCAATGCCTACCTCTTCCTGGCTTCCCTCACCAGGAGGGGACCAGCAAATCTGATGAATAAAACCCATCAGAGAGACTTGACCTGAGTATTGCTCAGAAGCTCATGCAAGAGGCAGCAATGTTACAATTAAGTAAATGGATGACCTCAATTCAGAGACAGTGTTTGTCGAATTGAATCTTCAGCGGGTTAACTTTCCTCGTATGAGTAAAAATGATATTTGGGATTAAGTTTTCACTGCACTGAATGCATTACTGGATTTCTGCTTCTCGTCATTAGAAAGGGGACGTAACCTTCACTAAGGCGGTCTGCGGGGACCGGGACCGCTGGCATAAGTGCTGAGTGCCGACTGACCACAGGGGATTAGGGCCATACACAACTCATTTCACACTGAAAATAAGCTGATTTGTTTTTGTTTTTAAATAAGCCTTATTAAAAACTGGCTGCCACTCATGTAGGATCCTCGAAAGCATTGCAGGACAGGGCTTTGTCTTCCCTTGGCTTGGTGGACACAGAAAAGCTGTCTTCAAACAACTGCTTCTGCCTACTTCAAGTCTGGGAATAACCCAGAGAGACTTGCCACTGTCCCGGGACTCTGGGGAGTTCAGAAGTCAGAGTCCCAGGGAGTGGTGGAGTGTAGGCAGATTGGGCCCACTTACTAAGTTACCAGGGACACTGTATACGGGTCTGGTGGGCATGACTGATTCGCATTCAGCCCGTCCACCTTTCTGTAGCCCCTCATGGCAGGGACCTTTCTCAACTATATGTGACTTCCCCTGGGATAACCTCGTCTTCCCTTTCCCAACCTCTCCCCTGCCTTGGTTCTAGAATAGATAGGCTCTTCTCAAAAGGTGTTCTGGAAATGTGTGGGAGTTCCCTTGGCCCTTCAGGAGATCGACAAAGTCAAAACATTTTCCACAAGAGTATCATGATGTTATTGACCCTCTTCCCTTTCATCCTCTCATGAGTGTGGGATGGAGTTTTCCAGAGGTTATGTGCCATGTGATGACGTCACCACTCTGACAGTCGATGGAATGTGCATCTTGTGTATTCTTGTTTGTTTAACATTTCTCAGTTTTAACTTGAATATGGAAAACAGTGATAGATATGAACCACCACATAGACATAACTCTTTGGGGTTCTTAATTATGTTCCAGGTTATAAAGAGGTCTTGGGTCCAATAAGTTTGAGAATTTCTGTTCTAGACCTTTCTGTGTTTTTTCTTCAAAGCAAGAGGCCATATTCAACGTAATATTTATATACTTCTTAACCATTGAACATGTGCTATCATTTTTTATTAGATTCCTATCTTTTTAAATGTGTAATTGTCAAAAGTTTTTGAATACTATGCCCTCAGCTCCATTTTTCCCATGAACTCTGTGATTTTTATTGGGCAACTAAAAAAATTATTTGTAAGTGTGGCAAAATACACATAAACTTTAACATTGCAACCATTTTTAAGTGTGCAGCTCAATGGTATTAACGTACCTTGACATTGCTGTGCAACCATTACCACTGTCCCCCTGTCTCCAGTGCTCCCTCACCTTACAAAACTGAAACTCTGTGCCCATTCCCTCACCCCTAGCCCCACCTCCAGCTACCAGCTTTCTACTTTCTGTCTAAGGATTTGACTAGGTACCTCATGTAAGTGGAATTATACAATATTTGTCTTTCTAGATATTTCTTGATTCCTTCCCACCAGCAAAACTACCCAGTCTCAGGGTCCTAGGAGGTAACACCATACCTCGAGCTAAGAAGTTCTTGTCCTATAAAAATGTAACACAATGTGCCCCCCCATCACTGTGTTTTGACTGCCAGGCCTGTTATTCAAAAGATCACAGAGTTTAGACAGGTCACGTTTTAAAACCCAGCTCCTCTGCTTTTGAAGCTATGTGGCCTCAGTATGGGGCTTAAATGCTCCAAGCCTGAATTTCCTCATCTCTTAAATTAGGATCAAGCTTCCCTCCTCTTGGGATGGTTGTGAGGATTAAAAACACATGTGGAGCAGAAGGCAGGGACATTCAGTGGGTGGTGCATGCTTGTGCAAAGGCCCAGCGGTGGGGGAGAGTATATAGCACAGGCAGGAGCTGAGAGGCGAGATGGCAGGAGCTGTTTGCCAAGTGCAGAGTAGATGGTGAGGAGTCACATTGCAAAGCGTTTCATGGCTACTTGCAAAGTCTGGACTTTTTTCTTAGGGCAATGGGGAGCCACTGAAGGTTTAGACAGAAAGGGTACAATCATATTTGCATTGCAGGAAGGTCACTCTGTCAGTGTCAGAACTCATGGGTAGGGAACACAGTGGGATAACAGTAAGGACATTGCTGCAGTAGTATCGGTGAAAGATGGCATGGCACAGCAAAATGCCAGAGAAGGCCCCCAAAACATGTTCATTCTTTCCTCAGTTTCCCCTCCCTGTTTCACTTTTCCTCTTTCTTTTTAACTTACAGTCTCCAAAAGCATTTCTATTATCCTGAGAAATCTTGCTTTTGCTCTCAGCTCTCCCCACCCTCTCAATGTCAGCTAAGTGGTTAGCAAGATAGAAAACACCTCTTGCTCCTCAAGCATGTCCCCTTTGGGTGTTTCCTCAAGCCCACATCCTCTACTCCAAGAGCTAACTGGAGTAGTCACCCAAAGAAGTCATCTGTCGAGAGGGGTCTTTGCCAAGAGAAGATGAGCTGATACAGTCAAAGGGCGTTTGCTCCTGGCTTTTCCTGTTATCCTGTAACCGTTTCCCCATGTAGCAGTTAGACCATCACCTCAAGAGAGGGTTGTCACAGCACAATGCAGAGAACATTCGTGACTTTTGAAGAAGCAAATGTGGAATAAAAGATCTGGAAGACTGTGGTCTTCCCAAGCCAGTTCCGCTTCTCCTGGGGAGGAGATCAAGTGTGCCCAGTACGGGATGGGTGAAGGGCAGTGAGGGGGAACACAGGCCTTAGACAGAAGTGGGCCCCACCTCCCCTGGCTGAACCCCTGTGTGTCTTTTGAACAGTGAGAGGTGAGGCAGGGGGATTCAACAGGACCTCAAGATATGTTTGGGGAATTGAGGAGCAAAACCCCAGAGCGAGCTCCTGTCCAGTGTGATATGAAGTGGGAGGAACATCTGTGTGCACAGATGATGAAAACTAAGGACCACTAGTTTTCATCAGGACGCCCCTTGTCCTCATCCCCTGAAGACTCAGGGCCACAGAACAATTCTGTGTATCCCATGGAATGCTTCTCTTGCAAGTAACAGAAAATACCACTGCCGCTGACTTAAATGATAAAGAAAATTTGTTAGGTCACATAAATGGAAGAGTCAACGACAGGGTGGTGTTCAATGCAGCGTGTCTCAGACTTTCACAATAGGATCAGGGCACGGTTCTATGTCTCTCCCATTCTCTTAGCTTTGCCCCTTTTCGTAGGCTTTGTCCTCTGCTCTAGTAGCAAGATGGCACATGTTTCCTTGTTCATATCTGGAATGACAGAAGAGAAAGACATGAATTGCATGTCTCTCCCCTTTGAACAATAGTCCTGAATTTTGCTCTGATTGGACTAACCTAGGTCACTGGACTTGAGCCAATCACTGTGACTGTGGCTGACCATGAATGAAGAGGGGTGGTGAAGTGGAAGAAACTTCTGATGGTGGGCAGGGGCCAGAATCCCATGGGTCCTGGAATGCCATGTTGAGGGTTCAGATTCTATTCGAATGGCTTGGGATGGCAGTGGGGGTGGAGCAGGGGTGTGATAGACTCAGATTTATATATTTTTAAAAGAAAACTCTGCTGAAGGTGGGGAATAGATTAAATTAATGAACTTTTCTTGGCGTGAAAAAAAGTGAAAACTTTTTTTTTTTGAGTCAGGGTCTCACTCTGTCACCCAGGCTGGAGTACAGTGGCATGGTCATGGCTCGCTGCAGCCTCAACCTTCTGGGCTCAGGTATTCCTTCAGCCTCAGTCTCCCAAGTAGCTGGGACTACAGGTGTACACCACCAACCTGGCTACTTTTTTTATTTTTTATAGTGAAAAGTTCTCACTATGTTGCTTAGGATGGTGTCAAACTCCTGGGCTCAAGCAATCTTCCCTCTTCAGCTTCTCAAAGTGCTGGGATTACATGCATGAGCCATTGCACCTGGCAGAGTGAAAATTTTTTGCCACTTACAGCCCCTGCTTCTTTCTAAGGATGGTGTATCCCATTATATGAAAGACCTTTTTGTCCTGCTCTGGCAAAATCTGGGAGCAGAGACTGGGCAGGACTGACTTTTGGTGTATAAGAAAAGGGAACAATTTATTACTATTATTGGCAGTTGTTCTGAGCAAGAGGACAGAGATGTGGTGAGAGAGAGATGAATCAAGTAAAGATCAGAAGACTAGAGCCTCCATTTGGGGAATGTTTGGAGGTGCTGTGGTTTGGATGTGGTTTGTCTTCACCAAAACTCATGTTGAAATTTGATCCCCAATGTGGCAGTGTTAGGAGGTGGGCCTAGTGGGAGGTGTTTGGGCTGGGGTTGAGGGGTGGCTGTCTCATGAATAGAGCAATGCCATCCCATGGCAGGGAAAGAGTTCTCACTCTTGCAGGAATGAATTTCCTCCTGCAAGAGTAGGTCTTTCTCAGTTTTTTTTTTTTTTTTTGCTTGCTCCCTTTTCTACATCTTGATCTCTTTGCACACGCCTGCTCCCCTTCCACTTTCCACAAGTGGAAGCAGCCTGAGGCCCTCACCAGATGCAGTAGCCCAATCTGGGACTTTCCAGCCACCAGAATCATGAGCCAAATAAACCTCTTTTCTTAACATATTGCCCATCTTCAAGATTTCTGTTACAGCAACACTAAATAGACTAAGACGGGGCATTTTTAGAAACAAGTTTGTTGAACTTCAAATCTTAAGCTGTATGTATCTTAAGATGTAAATCTTTCCAAGTCCCCCAAAGCTTCAGTAATCTATACACTTATGAATAACTATATAAGGGGTATGTGTGTGCATGTGTGTGTGTATGTATTACAGAAAGGGCTCAGTCTCAAGTCTGAGCTAATGAAGCATGGGCCACAAAAGCATGTGAGGGATTAAAATGAATCCAAATGGAATGATTTCAAGGACACCTAGAGTAAGGGCTAGAGGTGACCCTAAAACTATAATCCTCCCCAACCCTGCACCAGGAATTTATAGAAACCTTCAGTGGGGCAATGGTTTTAGGGACACCTGTAGCCTGGGGACGGGAAGCTATAACTTAGAATTTAAGGAGCAAGTCATCACCAGCTGACATCTGAGCTGTAAAGTAAATGCTTTAGAGTTTATAAACTAATCTCATATGTTTTACTCTAAAAATGAAATGAAATTGAAAAACGGCTTTCCCTGAGAAATTACCACCCTCTGGTTTAGGAGTTGAAGACTGATTTGCAAGGAGTGTGAATTGCCAGATCTTTTTAGATGTTATCTGGCAATGCCTACTACGATTGAAACACACATTTTCTCTGACACAGAAATCCCACTTCTAGGACTTTATCCTAAACAAACAAACAAACAAACAAAAAACCCCCAAAAACCCCAGTACAGCAGGAAAGATACATGTAATTATTACAGGGTTGTTTATGATCATAGTAAAAAATAAAACCCAAACCAATAAACAAAACAACCAACTTGGAAACAATCTGAATGTCTATCAACAGACTGGTTAATAAAATTACAGTACATTCACACAATGGGATGTCATGCAGCTGTTTAAAAAGTATGAGTCAGATTCACATCTCATTAACTAGAACAATGGCCAGGATATATTGTTACAGTTTTAAAAAGCAACTTGCTTTCCCCTGTTTTGTCTGGGGTGGAGGTGGGGGGAGCCAGTAGGGGAATGTGTATTTACAAGCATTAAAAAAATCAATAATACACATCAAAATAGTAATCCTCAGAGGTGAAGGATTAGGAGAAAGGGAAAGACCATGAATTTAAAAATGTATATATACACCTATATAATACTTTTTGTGTGTGTGATTTTGTTCTATATTTATACAATAAAGTAGAAAACAAAACAAAACAAAAAGATTCCAACTTACTCTGAGGAGGGGATGCCGAGCAGTAGAAAATCTGTTCCAGAGCTCTGTGGGTGGCTGGTGTATTTCTAGGGGTTAAAGAAGGACATCCCAAGACCTGATTCCCTGCTCCCCCCACTCAAGAAGTGCCCCCTGCACATGAGTGTACTTGTGTATACAAGGGAGGGATGAGTTCCAGCCAGTCCCCACAAATCCCTTAGCCCAAACATTTGCATCCACAACAGTTCCTAAGTTTAAATTTAAAAAAAGAAGGAAAGAAAGAAAGGGAAAGAAAGAAAGGGAAAAAATCAGTGCTAGGAATGGGATATCCAATATGAAGGCTGAGTTTCCACATGCAGAGGAAGTAGGTGGAAAATTTGACAAAACTCTGGAGATGGCTGGCAGAGACCCAGGAAAGCTTAAATTATCTCCAGACTTGAATTTTCCTGGTAGAGACTTAAAATCTCCTATTCCCTTGCACAGGGAGCCCAGCTGGCAAAGGAGTATTGAGCAACCTTGGCCCCCTGCTGGCCGTCTCTCCACTTCCTGTCTCTCTGCCTCCTGACTATCTCCCCATTTTGTGTCTCAGTCTTTACTTCCTGTCTCCCTACTTCTTGCCTGTTCTCTCCTCTGCTTACCATATCTTAACCTGCTGTTCAATGCCCTGGGGCTGGCTTGGAGCCCTGTGTCTTCTTGGATTCAGTCCCTACAGAGTTGGCCCCCGAGGGGGAGAATTGTGCCCAGGTGGGCTCTCCTCTGGTTCCATGAAACAACATGGCTTGGAGCTTTATCAGCTGGATTCCTTTCCGGGTTTAGTATTCTCTTTCCCCCTTTTTTAGCACCAGGGCGAGGAAAGGCTGGGAGGAAGAGGAGGCTTTGAGGTGCTTCTCACCAGGTGAATTAGGACTTGGACCGGAAGGCAAGGTGGGGTGGGCAGGGGGAGGCAGTACAGAGCAGATTGCAGAAGTTTGCCAGGTTTCCTCAACCCTGGAAACTTAACAAGAGGCAACTAGACACCCTCTTCTCCAACAGTGCCTGCCGGGAGGGCTTCCAAATTCCCCTGGGGCCCTGGACAAAGCCCCAGCAGATTTGGGCTTGGGTCATTCAGCATAAAGAATATTAAGTGAACAATGACTCTCTGCAAATAAATGGCAACTTTCCATTGGGGAAAATTTATTTTCCACTTGAAAAGCTAATGAAAACCAGTCATGGTGAAAACCCCAGCCAAATAAATAATTCAGGCTTTCTTTTCTTCAAGAGGATCATCATACCAAGTTCCGGGGGGTTCTTTGTGGAATCCAGACCCAGGGTCTGAAGGGGCTGGGCCACGTTGGGTCCCCAAACCCTGGTTGGAAAATGGGTCTTGGGGTCAGACAGGAGGCTTGGTGGGGTCGGGGGGCAGGAAACATGCTCACTCTTCTAAGGGGCTATGCTGAATAATGCCTGAGCAGAGGAGAATTCTGGAGCATCTAAATATAGCAAGAAAGTTAGAATCAGAGCCTGAGACAGGAACTCAACTGATTCAACAAATCTGACACTTTTTAGCTGTTCCTTTTTTACTTCCCCCAGGCTGAGGCAGATGCAGGGAAAATTGGGACTGAGTTTAGAGTGCTCCAGGTTAGGTGCACCTTGTCCATGGCTTAATCTGACAATTGCCTTACCCTGTCAACATGCTGC
This sequence comes from Carlito syrichta, assembly GCF_000164805.1. NCBI lineage: Eukaryota > Metazoa > Chordata > Mammalia > Primates > Tarsiidae > Carlito > Carlito syrichta. The sequence goes on along the minus strand of NW_007098946.1, from coordinate 64,342 downwards.
CTTTATCCAGGCGCTGGGTCTAACTGGAACTGTCAGTGTGCCCTGCCTCCAGGAACCCTCTTGACTTACCCCACCCATGGACTTCTCTCCCATCACCCAGAGCACTGACAATATGGCTCACCTCTACTGACCTGTGATCTTTGAGATGCTCTCTCTCCTCCTTAACAACTTTCAATGGTTCCCTATTGCCTTCAGAATTTCTACTTTTTGGTTGCTGTTCAAAGCTTTTTATAATCTTGTGACGGCCTCCCTTTGCGCCTGCATCTCCCACCACCACCTTGGAATCCTCTTAGATTCTAGAATTAAACAAATAGTTTATGCTTCCTAACTGTGCTCTTTTATACCCAGGTGGCTGTTCCAAGAATTCCTTTTTCTTGTGATGTCTCCTGGGGACTTTGAATCCTTCAAGAAGCAGCTCAGACACTGTTCTTCCCTCACCACAGCTTGCATTGCTCTGAATAGTCAGTCCCAAGCTCCCAGGGCAACGGGTACAGGCTCTAGTTAGAGCCCTTTGGACTTGGAGTGGAGATTATTCAGGCACATTCATCTTCCAGAGCCTCAGGCTCCTCAACTGTCAAATGGGGATAATAGGACCTCCTGCGGGAGGGTGAATGAAGGTTACAAATGAAACAAAGTAACCCAGCGCTCCTGGAAGCACTCTGTTAACTGCTATCTGGGATTATATTATTAGAATGTGTATGTTTTGAAGACAGGGACAGTGTCTCTTTCATTTTTGTATCCTTGACTCTTAAGACAGAAGCTGTCTGGGGAGTTTTGCTGTGCTTGTTGGTTGGAGAGAGGGCTGGTGTCTAGTGGTGTGTTTCTCTCTCTCTCTCTCTCTCTTCCCACCCCCTCTGTCTCTCTCTGTTCATTTCCCCAAGGAGGTCAGTCTTTTCTGGAGAAGCCTATCCTTATCCCCCCACCCCCCACAATGCATAGCTTACCACTGGGGCTCAGTAAATATTAGCCCAGCAAATAGAGGCAAAAGGGACCGAGACAAACATTTAGGGCTGCCATGGAAGGTTCTTTGCTCCCTCCTCAGACACCTGGGGAGCACTGTTTCCTCTTTTCAGGGAGCCTAGGCTGGGACACTGACCGGCTCTCCTGACTGGGGTTCTGCTTTGTTCTGCAGGGTCTGGGAGGGCACCCCTGGCGTGGATGGGACTGGGGCAGAAATGGCAGCGGCAGGGAGGGGCTTCCTCAAATGACACGCATGCATCTAGGCTTCAGCAAGAGCCTTCTTGTGTCTGCAGGCCACCAAGCATGTGTGTTCTCCCATTAACTCCCACAAGTTTCCTGGGCAGGCACTGTGACCATGCCCATTTTACAGACAAGGAAACAGACTTAGGAGTTAAAGAGGCTTGCCGAGGTCAAACAGCTTGTTCAGAGAGGGCCTGGGAGTTGAGCCCAGGCCAGGCTGAATCCAGAACTTGGACACACAGAAGCTAGGTGTAGAGTAAAGGGAAGGCATTATGTCAGTTGTGTATGTGCCATGCAGGTGGTGAGCACTTTTACCTGAGTTAGCTCATTCACCCATCTGATAGCATCAGGATGGTTCTCTCTCATTTACAGATGAAGAAGTGAGGTTTGCCCCAGGTGGACCGGCTGCAGCCCAGCTACCTCAAACTGCAGCATCTTCTTTGTTGGCCAGGTATGACCTCCCAGGTTCTGGGAAGCTTGTCTTTAGTAATCTGGTCCTCATTACTATCCCGGTCCAGTTATCCCCAGAGAGTGCTCTTCTGCTTCTAGGTCTCCGGGCTGAGCCCAAAGATGCAAACCTCATTGCTGCCAATGGGCCGAAGGGACTTAGGAACCCTGATGGTCTCTGGCTGCACTGCAGGCCAGCAGCCTTTCAGGCTGGGACCCCTCCTTAAAGTGGGCCTCAGCCACCTGACTCCAGACAGCTCTGCCCTCCCTTCTGGGCCCAAAGGCTCAGCCCCTTGCTGGGACTTTGATCTCGAGCTGATTCTTCCTCAGAGGTCACAGTGCCTGAGTTCTGGAATCTCCCTGTGTGACTCCTGTCCAGTGATGGGGACCAAACTGACCGCTGGCCAAACAGGTGTTTCTATTTGGCCTCTGGACACTATTATCAAGGATGTGTCTTCAGACCAGTGCAGTGGTTCATGCCTGTAATCCCAGCACTTTGTGGGGTGCTGAAGTGGGAGAATTGCCTAGGAGTTCAAGTCCAGTTGGGCAACAGAGAGAGACCTTGTCTCTACTAAAAAAAATTTTTAAAATAGCCAGGCATGGTGTCATGTGCCTGCAGTCCCAACAACTGGGGAGGCTGAGGCAGAAGCATCGTTTGAGTACAGGAGGTCAAAGCTGCAGTGAGCTATGATTGGACTGTTGTGTTCCAGCATGGATGACAGAGTAAGACTGTCATCCTCTCCCTGGGGATCTGGTGGCCAGTTGGGAGTTTTACCTGTGGCCTCTGCTTAGAGGTTTGAGGGCCAAGCTACATTTCTTTTCATTAACATTAAACATGGGAGGTGCCAAAAAATGTATACACATTTTAAGTATGATGTTTGCTCAAAGGATGGCATCAGTCAATCAAATGAATGCTAGCGTCACCAGGAGACAGGCAGGACAAAGAAAATGGTGAAAGCTCAGTTGAGCGAATGTCATACTACACACTGCTACCGTAATTTAATTCAACTTCGAAAAGTAATACATAGATAACATCTCTTAAAATATATATACATTTTTTTGGCACTGCCGTATCTAAATCTGTGTGTTTGAGACTGGGGCAGAGGGTGTTGGAGTAAAAGAAGACCAGATTGAAATGAAATGGCCAAGGAGCCCCCTGGATATGTTTGCAAGGTTCAAGTGTGCAGAAGAGCACAGGGCCATTTAGCTGCTCTGAGCAGGTGG
>NW_007098946.1:57225-61251 GCF_000164805.1 Carlito syrichta | reverse complement strand
GGGGGGGGGGGGGGGGAGGGGGGAGGGCACCTGGGACTCAGTGATGAGGAAGTGGCCCCAGGGCTGGCTGGGCAGGAAGTCCTGCTCCCACAGCCTCGCAAGCAGAGCCATGGCCCTTGTTCTTCACAGCCCTTTGTATAGTAACCCAGAATTTGCTGGGAAAGCCTGTGTGAAGGCTGGAACCCCAGGGCCCATTCAAGACCCAACCCCTCTCATCCTCAGGCAGGAACCTGAGGCCTAGAGAAGGGAGAGACTTTCCAAGGCCACTTGGGCAGGCCTAACACATAATAGGGAGAAAAGCAAAACAACTGTGTGACACCAGCAAGGGGCACAATGGCATGCATAATGCGCTCGCGTTTGAAAAAGAAAATTCTGTTGATGTATGTGCTCGTGTAAGTATACAAGTATCTCTGGAAGGACCCACAAAATATTGGGGACAGTGGTTGCCTCTGGGGAAGACAGCCAGGAGGGAAAGAGACGTACTTTTCATGGTACGTCCTTTTGATTGTTTAAGTTATTTTTTATCATGTTCAAACACAACGTCTCAGATGTGTCCTTCACACCCCCTCCCCTCAGCTGCAAGACAGGGAGGGAGGGAGGGGTGGCTTGAGCCGGTGAGGCCTGCAGCACAGGGTCCCCGACGTTCCCTGGGTGACAGTGAGGAGCCTGCATCAGGCCTGGGAGTCCAGGCTTCTGTTTTGTACTGGAGCAGATTTGTCACTGGCGCTTTTGCAAGAGCATCATGGAATTCTGACTCAGGGCACAGTTACCCAGCTGGGGCCCCGAGGCCTTTGGAATTCACCTGCTGGCAGCTTGTCAGCAAATCCGCATGGAGCACCAACTCTGTGCTAGGTGCTGAAGACATAGTGCTGAGCAAAACAACCCGCGACTGTGCCCTGGGGAGTTGGTCAGCCAGGGGGGACTAGGATGGCAAGTGTGTCAACCCCATGACACGGCCAGTGTTGTGTTCAAGTGGGTGGCAGCAGCTGCACAGGAGGCCAAGGGAGAGGCTGGCCTGGGGTTCCAGCCCTCACGGGGGCGTGCCTTTCACACAGGGAGGGCAGGGAGCTCATGAGGAGGGCATATCCAGGCTGAGGTCTGAGGGGAGAACAGGTTCTGGAAGGGAGAGGTGGGTACAGCCAGGGACGGGACAGAATTCCGGGCAGGAGGACCATGCGTGGAGGACAGAGTCTGAGAGGATGGAAAGGCGGTCTGTGTGGCAGAGTAGCGAGTGAGGAGAGAGGGAGACAGCGAGGGTGTGGGGCGGCCTAGGGATGCTGTGCTCCTGCCGCCCTGGCTTGGGGAACAGGGATGGCAGTCAGGATCACGGGTCACCCCTCTTCTCAGGCACTGGCACTTGCCTTTTCTTGGCCTCCTTACAATGGGACACAACCACCCTACTACTCCAGTGGGGGATGAGACCCTGGGGTCAGTCCCTGCCCTGGTCACAGGTTTTGCTCATCATATGATGTATGTTCTAGATCAAGATTTCTGCAAGGACATCTCGCAGAATATGGAATGCGGAAAAGGGGGCTGCATGGAGCATTCATTAACATTATGTTTGACTGCATGGAACAGAAAATGCCAGCTCATGTGGCTTAAACAAGATAGAATTGTATTTTACTTTTAGGTAGGCAAAATCTGGAGGTAAATCTAGACTTTAAAATAAGTCCTACCTAGATCATTCAGAAGAAGCTGCCTCATGACCCAATATGACTGCTCAAATGCCAGCCATTTCATCTGTATTTCAGATGTAAGGAAGAGGAATGTGTGATCCCTTCCTGTAAATAACATATGACCTGCTTTTGCCTATATTTCATTGTTCAGAATTTATCAAAGGGCTGCCTCTAGCGGCAGGGAAAGCTGGGGCATGTAGTTTTTATTCTGGGTGATTCTATGCCAAGCTAAAAACTTCAGAGAAGCAGGAAATGGGAAATGCTAGATAGCAGCCTCAGTCACATAGGATCAAATTATTTTGATAACTATTTGACTAAACAAAGCTAAACAGATTTCTTTACTGTAGAATTTCCTACAGCTTTCAGTACACATGTGGGCATTGCTCATCTGCAAAAGAGCCTGTAGTGTATAGCCTTTCCAAAATGATAGAATTGGTGTGTGTGTGTGTGTGTGTGTGTGTGTGTGTGTGTGTAGCACCTTACAGAACTAGTGTTCTACAGAAGAATTCAGGTAAACACAGTCCTTGATGGATTGCAGAGTTCCAGAATGACTGAGGTAGGTAGCACACCTTTATTTTATTTTATTTTATTTTATTTTTTTGAGTTGGAGTCTCACTCTGTCACCCAGACTGGAGTGCAGTGGCCACTCCCGGCCACCGCAACCTCGATCTGCTGGGCTCCGGCGATCCTTCCGCCTCAGCCTTCTGAGTAGCTGGAACTACAGGTGCATGCTACAACGCCCGGCTAATTTTTGATTTATTGTAGAGATGAGGTCTCGCCAAGTTGCCCAGGTGGGTCTCAGACCCGCAGGCTCAGGCAGTCCACTCACCTTGGCCTCCCAAAGCGCTGGGAACACCTTCATTTTAAAGACTGAACAAAATTCCTTCAATAAACCTGGAACACTCACCCCAGACCAGACAGATCCTGGGCGAGGTGCTGGGCTATGCAGATGAATCATATTTTCTGCTCTCAATAAGTTTGAAGTCAGGTGAGACACATTCTCAGCAAAATAATTACAACAAATGCCAAAATAGAACCTGGACTTGCAGACAGTGCCATGGGCCATGGACCCACAGGATCAGGTGACTGCGGTAGAGGCTGGGGACAGCATGGGGTGGGGCAGGTGGCAAAGCATTGGTGTAAGGAGACAGCTGGAGAGGCAAGCGCGGCCAGAAAAGAAAGGCCTCGAGTGCCATGCCAAGGAGGTGGGCTGCCTCCTTGTGGCGACTGGAATGGAATTATAAGGGGCAGAAAGACCATGAACCCAGAAGCAGAATCCAGGTCTTTCCTCTTCCCTGGCTCCGAGCCCACTGCCAGAATCAGGGGCTTCTCCCTCTCCCAACATCAGACAGCAAGTTGGTCACCAGAGCACTCAGCCCGCCATGTGCTATGAAGCTCTGTCACCTGCATTCCCTCACGTGATGGTCACAAGAAGTCCGAGAAGAAGAGAGGGCAGGGAAGACCACGCTTCCCTCTCCACAGAGAGGCGGGGAAGACTCCAACATCACAGCACCTACAGTGGCGATTACAAAGGGCATTTCCCCAGCTCGGTGGAGGGGGTGGGTGTGGAAAGAGGAGGCTGGGCAGAGAATCCCCTTCAGTGGAGGCCACCGCACCCGGCAGGCAGGGACGGGCCCGGTGTCTGTTCCCCAGGGCTGCCGTCACGAAGGGCCACCAACCGCATGGCTTCCAACAACAGAAGTCCGTTCCTCCACAGTTCTGGAGGCAGGAGTCTGAAATCAGGGTGTCAGTAGGGCCGTGGTCCCTCTGAAGGCTCTCGGGGAGGATCTGTCCTCCACTCCTCCAGTTCTGGTGGTGGCGGACACGCAGTCCTGGGGCGCCTTGGCTTGCGGCTGCATCCTTCCAGCCCCGGCCTCCAAGTCCCGTGGCGTTCTCCCTGTGTGTGTGTGTCTCTGTGGCTTCACGTGGCCTTCTTCTCTGTGTGTTTGTGTCCAAGTTCCTCCTGTCTTACGAGGACACCAGTCACTGGGTGAGAGCCTGACTCCTTCTAACATTGCCTCATCTCTACTTGATGACATCTGCCGAGACCCGGCTTCCAAATAAGGCCACAATGACAGGTACCTGAGGCTAGGACTTCCACACCTCTTTCAGGGGGACACATTCAACCTATGAGGGACACTCCCTCTTTTGCCCACACCCAAGCCAGCCTGGGGCCATGGACGGGGCCCAGAGCCGACACCCGATCCTGCCCGTAATCTCCATCGAATCAACAAATCCCGCTTATCTCTAATTTATTAGCTTTTGCGTTGATCTGATGCCCGTCAGCACAGAGCCCGACACACACACACACACTGTTTTGCCGCTGACTCCGGGCCAGGTCGGCGGAGGC
>NW_007098946.1:44673-57037 GCF_000164805.1 Carlito syrichta | reverse complement strand
CCAGGTGGGGTGAGCTGGTTCTGCAGGCAGCCCGGGCCCACCCGGAGCCCTGGCCCACCCGGAGCCCTGGCCCTTGGACCTCATCCAGTTGCATCACTCCAAACAGCTTTGTAAGTGATGCGGGTGGTAGTGACGAGAGCGCTCAGATTCTACTGAGTTCTATTTCGACAAGTGGTAGCTGGTTTGCTTGCTCTATGCACCACGCATTCTTCCCTGCTCTCCCAGGGTGTGTAGGTCTGCTAGGGCTGCTGCAACACAGCAAAGCACTACACAGGGGGTGTTCAAGCAACAGAAATGTGTCATCTCAGTTCTGGATGCTGGGAGTGTCCAGGGTTGCTTCCCTTTGAGGACCCTGGCTCCCACCTTCTTCCTGTGAGGGAAAATCTGTTCCTTGCCTCTCCCCCAGCTTCTGGTGCTTTCCTTGGCTTGTGGAAGTACCACTCTGATCTCTGCCTTCATCTTCACATGGGGTTCTCCCTGGGTGCACGTCTGTCTCCCAATTTTCCCTCTATATAAGGATGCCAGTTATAGTGGATTAGGGCGCCAGCCTACTCTGGTACGACCTCATCTTAACTACTTATATCTGCTATGACTCTATTCCCAAGCATGGCCACATTCTGAGGTACTGGGGGGTTAAGGCTTGAACATCTGAATTTTGGGGTGGACACAATTCAACACATAACAAAGGTCCACCAGAAATCTCATCACCTCTAGGAAGTCCTCAGCACTCAGACTCATGCAATCTCCCTCTCTGAAATTCCTGGAGCACATAGCGTCAGAGGGACTCAATGTCTCTGGGCCACCAAGCCTTCCTGGCCTTTTTGGGCTTTTATATTCTGTCACCTGAAGGCTGGACTTAACTCTGGATGGGGAGCATTTACAGCTTTTGAGCACAAGTGCTGCCCAGCAAAAGCTCTGTTTTCTGATGTTATTAGGCTGGTAGTTGGGTGGTAAATTGAAAATCCAAGAGGAATGCCAGCCAGCAGCCCAGCCCAGCCCAGCCCAGTGTGTGGCGGGCAGCAGATTGATGCAGGAGTAGACAGCAAAGGCTAGCTGCTGTGTTGGTTCAATAGAAGTTGGCGTGGAGAGACTCTCCTGCACACAAAGCAAACAGAGGCCACCAATGCCCAGGCTGAATGAAAACTGGGTGCAAAATTAGCCAATCTCACGATGAATTTGCACTTTTTAAAAACAAACCATCGGTGCTCTGGACCATTTGAGACTCTGCCTGTCTGTTTTGGGTGGGGAGGGCAAGTTGTTTGGGGCTTCAGGAGTGGAAAGAAACCTGGAGCCATAGTGAGGGGCCCCTAGGGAACCCGGTTTAGAAAAGCAAAGTTGCCTCTGAGAGACTGTAAGCCAAACTTAATAGGTCCAGAGCAGAGAGTGCCAGAGACCTGGATTGACCTGATTCACAGTATTCATAGACCCCAGACTGTGGTCATCAGAAGTGAGTGAGTATGTATGTGAAGGTTTGTGAATGCATGTGTGTGTGTGTTGTGAGTAGTAGTGTATATGTGAATGTGAGCATGTCTGTGGGTGTGTTATGTGCATGCTCATGTGTGTGAGTGTGTATGTGAGGTCGTGTGAATTGTGTGTGGTAGTGTGTGTGCAAGAGTGTGATCATGTCCATGGGTGTATGGGCTATGTGATGTGCGTGCTCATATGAGTTTGCGAGTGCATATGTGAGAGTGTGTGAGTATGTGTGTGTGTGTTGTGTGTGGTAGTGTGTGTGAGTGTGAGCATGTCCATGGTTGTGTGGGCTGTGTGATGTGTATGATCATGTGTGTGTGTGAATGTGTATGTGAGTGTGTGTGAATGTAGGTTTGTGTGTTATACATGGTGGCATGTGTGTGTGTGAGTATGAGTGTGAACATGTCTGACGGTGTGTGGGCTGTGTGATGTGCATGATTATGTGTGTGTGTGTGTGTGTGTGTGAGAATGTATGTATGTGTATTGTGCCTCACAGTGTATGTGAGGTTATGTGAATGTATGTGTGTGTGTTGTGTGTATGTGAGTGTGGGCATATCCGTGGATGTGTGGGCTGTGATGTGCATGATCGTGTGTGTGTGTGTGTGTGTGTGTGTGTGTGTGTGTGTGTGTGTGTGAGGGAGTGTGAGCGTGTATGTGTGTGGACCATCAAGGAGGCCCAGGAAAGAGCGGATACTGCATTTGCTTCACAAGACGTAGCAAAACCAAGTAGTGTGTTCCTGTCTCTCCCAAGGGAAAGGGGGACGCTGGGCCAGCAACCAGCCCTCCCAGCCTGTGTGGAAGCTCTGTCCATCCAGGAAGATGGTGCACCAAGTCACTTTGCTGTGGAGCCTCTGTGACTGACATCACCCACATCATCTAACCACCCCACTGCATTCCAAACTCACTCAGTGCCGACGGTCATCCCCTTCCCAGCACCCCTCCGCTGCCTACCAGTGCACACTGGGACCCAGTGTGTGGGAACAGAGGCCAAGATCCTGCCTCACCCTTCTCCAGTTCCTCTCCTCACTAACTGTTGTCTTTGGGCAGGTCATTTATCCCCTCTGAGTTTCAGTTTCCTCATCTTTGAAGTGGGTTTAATAAAAGTACCTGCCACAAAGGTTGTTGCGAGAGTTGATTAGGTGACCCATGTGATGTGCTTAGCACAGTGGCTAGGACACGGCAGGCCTTCAAAAAGTGTGAGCTGCCATCATCATGATGATAAATGCTATAAGGAATAAAGACATCAGTATTAATTTATATACATGCCCCTGAGAAATGGATTCATTCCCAGAGGTTGACTTCAGTAAGCTTTGTGAGGGCACAGTCTGCTGTCCACCATCGCAGCACAGGGCCTGGTGCATAACACGCTAAGGAAGTGTCTGCTGAAGAAATGAGTGAAATAGGGAGTGAGTTAGTGAGTGGCAACTCGAGTTTGTAGGCCCATAGGTCCAGAATTGTGGATACACAAAGGGAAGTGATCACAAAGGGAAGTGATCCTATCTATTTGGGTGTGGTGAGCAGCCCGCCTTTACCTGAGGACAGCTGACCCCAGTCAACTCTAGCACATAGCTCACTCTTGGAGGGGACGTGGTATGGAAAAGTTTGGAGACGGAGCTCTCTGAGCAGGCACTTGGCCACCAGGCCAAGGCTTGGGTCATGATCACCAGTCCTCCCAGGCTGCTGAACTGGGCCATTTACATCTGCTTTTTTCCCTTTAAGTATTATTATTATTTTTTTAAAATAGAGACAGGGTCTTGCTATGTTGCCCAGGCTGGTCTTGAACTCCTGAATTCAAGCAATCCTCCCACCTCAGGCTCCCAAAGTGCTGGGATTACAGGTATGAGCCACCACTCCCAGCCACACCTGCTTTTGTTTTCTACTGGTCTGGAGGGAAGCACAAGTTGTCAAGTGTTGCTGAGTAAATTCCTCCAAAGTCCTCCAATGTCTTACTGCTTATTCTAAGTGTGTTCCAAGGACCAGCAAGATGGACCTCATCTAGGACCTTGTTAAAAATGCGGGCTCTCAGGCCTGACTTATGGGATCAAAATCTATATTTCAACAAGATCCCTGGGGGAAGTATGTGTACATTAGGTGTGCTGCCCCAGTGCCTGAAGAACCCACAGCCTAGTCATCTCTGGAATAAAGCCTTACATGTAGGAGTCATGACTTCTCCTCCTTCTCTGAAACGCTTACACAGGTCAACAGCTGGGCCTTCTCCGCTGTTTGCTGATTGAATTGGGATTTGTTTTCTTGAAAAGTATGTTTAAATTCAAGAGACTTGTTGTTAAGACAAGTTCTCCTGCTGGGGGTTATATCACCCTCTGTTGCTTCCTGGTGGGAACTGGCACACACCTTCGGGTGCCCAAGGGGCAAACAGCACCATCGTCTTCCAGATCATCCCTACCACCCTCACCCCCGTCCTCCACGTTTCCTCTCGTCGATCCAGCTGTGCAGACCTGGCATACAGGCATGCCCTGCCTTCCTTCCTCCTGTCTTTTACCTGCTCTGAATAGAATATGTCGATGACAACATGGTGAAATTCGATGACAGCCCAAGAACTCCTAAATCTTCCAAATTGCCGCCTGCGCTTCCTCTCACTTTATTTCCTGGCATGCCTGAACTGACCCGCCCACAGGTCAAGTGTTAGCTTCTTCCAGCTGCATGGAAAATGCTGGGGCTCCAGGTATCCACCTGTTCCAGCCTTTACCTTCCCAGAGTGGGAGGCAGCTAATGGTGGGGTGTCTGGGGTGGGAAATAGAGGATGGGGCCTAGAACATTCCAGATAAGGCCCTTCCCAAATCTCCTTTGACTTTCCACATGGAAAACCAACCAAGAACTGGATAAATCCAGCGAATTGACCACAGGAATCCCAAGGCAGGCCAAGAGAGAGTTCCCAGTCAGGAGGGTCATGGCAAGGAGGAGGCGGGTCCTTTCTGAGCACCAAAACGCCACAAACACGAACTCCAAAGAAAGGTTATGATTGTCTGAGCACCTAGAAATCAGGCTTCTGCCGTCAGGTTCAATTTGAGAACAGTGGTTGGAATTCTGATGCCCACCTTGCCAGAGAGGGGGGACTGGGAAAACTCCTTGGTGTGACATGGCCTCTTAGCTGACTTTCGTGTCCCCGGTGTTTGTGAAGGGCTTTGGGAGAAAAGCCACCACTGATGGACCATTCCTCACCACAGGTGCAAAGAAGCCAATTCTTTGTCTTAAACCCTTTTCTAATATTAAAGAAGAATTTTCCAGTTGGGTGGGGAGAAGAAAAGCCATTTAATCATTCGTTTCTTAATGAGAATGGATCATTTTTAAAAGCCTCCCACCCTTTTTACCAGCGGATCCTATAATTAGACAAAGCATGATTATTTCCTTTCTACTGCTGACTCTCCAAAGCAAGATCTATTAGTCAAGGGCTCTCAGGAAACAGATGGCACACTCAAATTAGGACGCTTCAAGGAGTCCTTAAAAAATGACTTGACAAAGGTGTGTGCAGGGTGTAGGGAAAGTCACTGCAGGGCTCTTACACCCCCTGGGCTCCTGGGCAGAGAGGAGAGATTTACGGAACCTGGAAGACTACAGTTAAGTGTCGAGGTGGCCTTGACAGGAGCTGGGGCCTCCAGCCAAGGGGGCGGGAGGCCTGAGATGACCTGGTGAGAAGACAGACAGAGGAAGAAGTAGCCCAGCCTCATTTGCCTCCTTCTCTCCAGCCTCTGCCAAGGACTTTATGGACTAGACCCAACCCGAAGCCGGAGAGGAAGCAGCCGATTCATGTACACACAGATCCATCTCATGGGTCTGGAGGGGCCAAGAGGGGATACCTGGCACCTAAGCTGCTCTTACCTTCATCCTGGATCCTGCCTGACTCAATCCTTAAAACCGCAGCTATGCAAACACCTTGTCATTTTGCGCTTAAGCACCCTTGTGTGGCCGTTATTATCATGTGTTGTCTAGATGTCTCTTCTGCCAAGCCATCTTGTAAGCAATTCAGGGACAGCGATTGTGTCTTCTCTTGTATTTACCCATGGTCCCGATCCTTTCTTTGCACACTGTACATACAAGGTGTGTGTGTGTGTGTGTGTGTGTGTGTGTGTGTGTGTGTGTGTGTGAATGTGCATCAGTGAAGATCAGTGATAACCTGGGGGGCGACAACCTCCACGTCTTAGTGGATTTATCCAACAAATGCTTTCTCTTGGTCACACTACTTGTCCACTGCAGTCAGCAGCGGGACCTCTGCAAACTTGTTACTGGGGGACCCATGGTGGCTTTGTCTTGACACACATACATCCACAATCACAACAGAAGAGAGAACATGAAGCGGATTACACAATGGCCTCATACGTCACTTTTGCACACATTTTATAGGCTAAAGCAGGCTCATGACCACACTTAGCTTTTACAGTTAGGGGAGTGGAATTCTTACATGCTGGGAAAGCGGAGAACTAGAAAGACTTGGTGAAGAGTCCCCAGAGTCCATGAAGGTGGTCTCCGCCAGGGAGCCATGAGAGAGTGACTAATAGTTTTGCTTTCGTTTTTGTTTGACTAGGGGTCTCACTCTGTCACCCAGGCTGGACTGCAGTGGCACCATCATGGCTCACCACAGCCTTGAACTCTTGGGCTCAAGTGATCCTTCTGCCTCAGCCTCCCAAAGTCTGGGATTGCAGGTGTGAACCACCATGCCCATCCTCAATGTTGAATTTAATTGAACAGTAGGAGTCACTAGAGATTAAATGAATAAATAAATCTATACCTTTTGATATATTCAATTCAAATCAGTCAACTTAGCAATAGTAACAAAACATTAGCAAATCAGGTGCCCATAAATTATAGAAATCAGCTGATGTATAAATGACTTCAGTATAGCCTGTTTTGTTTGCTATGATTTGCGCCTGGGATGTGGATTCTTCCCCTCCCCCTGACATCAGGTTATGCTATTGTTTCCCTGATTCTCATGTCTTCAGCTATTCTTTAAGACTTAGTCCAACATAGATCTGCTCATTGATCTTGATGCCTTCTTTAGCTCGTCTCCAAGGAAGACATGGCTGCTGCCATACCCCCTTCCCCTCTTCCCTGCCTTTTGTGGGACACTCCCACAAATGTATCCTGCACCCTCCCAAGGCCTCAGGCTACCAAATTGCTCAATCTTGAGGCACCCCACCCCCAAATCCCTGGACGGTATAGGAAATCATCTCACCTCAAAAGCAGGAAAGGCTAAAAACCCTTTCCAGATTTAGGCAATTCATTTGTTGAAAAAATTGAATCCAAGTTCTCTTTTTTTTTTTTTTGAGTCAGAGTCTCATTCTGTCACCCATGCTATAGTATAGTGGTACAATCATGGCTCACTGCAGCCTTTACCTCCTGGGCTTGGGAGATCCTTTTGCCACAGTCTCCTGAGTAACTGAGACTACAGGTGCACGCCACCACATTCAGCTATTTTTAAATTTTATTTTTGTAAAGACAAGACCTCACTGTGTTGCCCAGGCTGGTCTCAATCCCCTGGGCTCAAGCACCTCCTGCCTTGGCCTCCCAAAGTGCCAGAAGTACAGGCGTGAGCCATCATACCTGGCCTTCATCATTGTTTTCAATAATAGAATTGTCCATACCAAAGAATTGTTTAGGTAGTGATCCTGGCTGGCTGGGGTTATCATCAGCTTCCAAAGGAACTGCCCTGAAAAATAATGAAGAGATTGTGATTAAACATCTAAAAGATGGTTATATATATATATATATATATATATATATATATATATATTTTTTTTTTTTTTTAAAGGCACACAAAAAAACTACAACATGTCCTCTCTGTATGGTCTCTCCTATGTTTGAGTAATCACTTGCATGCCATGAACCCTGAAAGCAAATACCAATACTGCTTCCTCAGTGTAAATCGTCTAAATAAATTCGATGGCTGGACTTAGGCAGAGGGTTGTTTATTTACAATGTCACACCAGATCTCCTGGGATGAACACTAATTCACAAGATCTTGAAGGGACTTGGTACAGTGAAAAAAGAAAATGACCTTGTGACTCAACATGTACATGATCTCCATAATAAAATGATCATAACCGTAACCTCAGAAGCTTACAAAGTCAGGGAGTTAGCAGGGTTCCTCCTTGTCTCCCTGAGAGGCCTGGGTCAGTTTAGGTCTGAGGACTGCGTGAGAATCCTTTTGTGACTCGGTCTCCACAGCTTTCTCAATACATCAAATACTAACATGATCTGCCAGGAAAGGAGTGAAAATGATCAGAAATAGCAGCTTCCATCTTTGTCATTCTTTTACTTGATTGTAGAAGTAGTGCATGCTCATTGCAGATAATTTGAAAAATATGTAAGATAAAAAGAAGAAAATAAAAGGCAATCATAATTCCCCACCCAGTGATAGTCACCATCAACTTTCTGATGTGTTCTTCCCCCTTTGTTAACCTTCAGTTTTCTCCTTCTTGATTTTTAAGTGTTTCAGTCACTCCTTCGTTTTTATTTATTGAGCACATACCACTGCTCTGTTCTCAGTATCAATCATGCAGCAGTAGAATAAATGGGCAAAGTCCTTCTCTAATGGAGGTGAAATTATATCAAAGATAGTTATTAAATTTAATAGGCAGAAAGTCTACAGGAAAATCTCCAAACACTCGTAAGTTAAACAGCATACTTCTAAATAATTCACAGGCCAAAGAGGGAATCTCAAAGGCAGTAAAAAAACACATAGAACTCTGAGTTGCAGCTAAACCAATGCTGAGAGGGAAACTTATAGCACTAAATGCTAACATTAGAAAAGATAATAATCAATAAGTAATCAATGTTCTTACTTCAAGAAGAATAAAAGTACACCTAAAGCAAATAGAAGGATGAAATAAGAATAGAAGCAGAAATCGATGAAATTGAAAACAATAGAGAAAAATCAGTTGATAAAAGAAAAGGATGTTTCTTAAAAAAAAAACTTACAAAAAAAGAGAGATGAGACAGAGGGTATCACTACAGATCCTGTCATTAAAGTTATGGTAGCAGATACTTTGAACAATTTTATGCACATAAGTTCAACAACTTAAAAGAAACAAATAAACCCTGCAAATATCACAAATTACCAAAACCCAACCAAGATGAAATAGACAATCAGAATAGTTCTAGAGCCATTAAAGAAAAGGATTTCGTGATTTAAAAAGCTTCCGAGATGGTTTTATTGGTGAATTCTTCCAGAAAAATCAGCACCAATTTTACACCATGTTCTCCAGAAAATAGAAGAAGGAGGAAGACTTTCCAACTCATTTTATGAAGCTAGTTTTACTCTGATTTCAAAATCAGGTAAAGATACCACAAGAAAAAACAAAAACAAAAACAGAAAACTCTACAGATTAGTGTCCGTCATTAACTTAGATGCAAAAGTTCTCAACAAAATATTATTAGCAAATCAAACTCAGCAATGAATAGCGATATGAGTGCATTAGGGAGGTGGAGGTGATTTAACAGGATAACCTGAGACTTCAGATTTAGAAAGACTTACTTTCAATGGCCAACTTTCTATGTTTTGCAACAACTTCCTGAACCTCCGTTTACTTATCTGTAACACAAGGGTAACACACTGATTTTAGGATTGGTTTCTGTATCTAGTAAATGAAATAACATGCCTAAAAAGTCAATGGAAGTTATTTGTTTGCCATATTTCTTTGAAATTTCTTTTTTCTTGTAGAAAAATATAAGATACACCTGGCATTTTGTTACAGCAGCCCAAGCTGACTAATACAGCCACAGCCCTTAAACAGGGCTCACCAGCCCTGTGCCTCCTGGCCTCTCCCCCTTTCTGATCACCTCCATATTCGTCTTCCCTGGCTCCCTCCCTCCGGCACCACAGGCCTTCTTGGTATTCCCTGAATGCACTAAGCACATTCCTATCACAGGGCCTTTGTACTCCTGACTCCTCTGCCAGCCTCATCCTTCTTCCATGGCAAATTCCCTCATTTTTTCAAGTCTTTGTTCAAAAGTCACCTTCTCAATGAGGCTGACCTTGAAAACTATTTAAAACTACAACTTGCTTTCCTTCACCCAGTCCCCCTTACGTGTTCTGCCTGTTAATTTTCTCTCCACATGCCATTTTCTAACCCATGGTGATATTTATTTATGATGTTGTCTGTTGACTTTCTGCAAAAACGTAAACTCAGAAGAGCACACATATTTGTCCATTTTGTTCCCGGATACATTCCAAGTGCCTAAGACTATGCGTAACAGAGTTCCTGCTCAAGAAATACTTTTTGACTGAGTGAATAAACAAACCTCTTTACCCTGGTGAATGAGCCTGCCAGCCGAAGAGACCACGCCCATACCAGGATCGTCCAGCAGATGGCAACCGATGCACGCCAGAGACAGTGGCCGCCTCCACTTTGAACTCAAGATTCTTCCCATCAAAAGTGGGCTTGCCCTCGTGACACAGAGGTTGCATGTAGAAGGTGAGCTGGTGAGCTGCTAAAGCCTTTCTCGAATACAGGGGGCTGTTTACCCACAATTCAGGGGTAAAAAACATAAACAGCTGTTGAGAAGGAACGAGGTCAGAGTTCTCCCGCGGCGGGGGAAAAGCGGGTGAAGAAGGCCTCCGGCGCAGGTCTGCCCTGCAAAGGATGGAAAAATGCCATTTGACCACTCCTACTGAGGGAAAGAAGTAAGTCCCTAACATACCACCAGGGGCATGGAAGTTTCTAGTCTTACTCTGAACACACTGGAAGATGCTTCATTAAGAGAACCTTGAGTCACCCTTTGGGCCCCCGCCAAGCCGCCCTCTCCCCGAGTGCTTCTGTTACCCATTCAATCATGGAATTGAGTTGCAGTGGTAACTAACTCTTCACAAGCCAAGTCCAAGGTGAACCTGCCTTAGATCAAATTCAGCCTTCGAGTGTGTCAGGTTAGGGGGAGGCTCCAAGGCAGATACTGCTGGAGAATCTGAGTCTACTGACCCAGAACAATCTGAGCCAGCTGGTCAACCTAGTTACTGCTATGGGGACCATAAGAACTAGCCTTTATAGAGCACTTTTTGTGTACCAGGTGTGTGCTGGATGTGTCACTTGCAATATCTCATTAATTCTTAGAGCATCTCTGTGAAGTCTATACTCTTCTTATCCTTATCTCACAGATGACACAAGAGAGGTTACTACTTGCTCAAGAACCCAGCTAGGTGCTCTGAAGCTCCTTCTTAGACCTTGGGAGGGAGGAAGCTGCTGAGATGCACACGGACCCTGAACAGACTTCAGAGAACGTGCAGTTCAGGTTCCTCTGTTGATAGATGGAGAAGCTGAGGCCCAGAGAGGGAAAGGGACTGGATCAAGTTCATGCAGAGAACCCTGAAACCTACCCAAGCACTACACAGGAAGAGCAGTCCTGTCCCTTAACAGTCCCAGCCAGTGTTAGGAGGTCAATCGCGGGCTTTTATTTTGCCTTCCCCAGCTTCCAAATTTGTGTGGGTCCCCGTTGGCCCTGAGCACTTCTGCTTAAGGTCCTGTGGAAACCACAATATGTCTCTCGTTTATGTGTTTCTTCAATGACTGGACCATCCTGCTGGAATCACTGGTCTCTCGTATTGTGAATTCTGGCTTCTGCAGCAATTAGCTGGTGTCAGTGGCCAAACCACTCCATCCTAAGCTGGTTTGTTCATTGGTAAAATGGGGACAGCAATACTCATGGAAGACTATCTTACCTTTTAGGCAAGCACTGTCTGAAGTGCATGTAATGAGAGCTACAAATGCAAGCCACATATAGATTTACAACTTTTTTTATTATTATGAAGATGTGGGGTACAGTTCAGGGTTAGGCATACAAACATTGGTTATGCA
Source organism: Carlito syrichta (assembly GCF_000164805.1). Classification (NCBI taxonomy): domain Eukaryota; kingdom Metazoa; phylum Chordata; class Mammalia; order Primates; family Tarsiidae; genus Carlito; species Carlito syrichta. The sequence continues at coordinate 45,764 of NW_007098946.1, read as the reverse complement.
GGTACCCTTGTTGATGAGGTGTGAAAATGCATTTTTTCCAGTGGCCTCATCAAGAAGGGCAAAGGGAACAGGTGAACCAAAGTACCTGGCATGCATGCCCTGTTAATAATTTTTATAATGTGTTTCATTTAATGCAGTATCTTCAAGATAGTATCTAGCCAATATACGGTTATTAATGAGATATTTTACTTTTTATTTTTGGACAAATTCTTTGAACTCTGGTAGGTCTGTGTATGTACTGAAATGTGTATTGCAACACATCTCAATCTGTACTGGTCACTTTTCAAATGCTCTCTGACCACACAAGGCAAGTGGCTATTGCTTAGACAGGACTTCTGTAGGCTGCTGTAGCATTTTGAGCACGTGGTCTGTGTATGTACTGAAATGTGTATTGCAACACATCTCAATCTGTACTGGTCACTTTTCAAATGCTCTCTGACCACACGAGGCAAGTGGCTATTGCTTAGACAGGACTTCTGTAGGCTGCTGTAGCATTTTGAGCACGTGGCACTATGATTTGGGAATGTTTTTGTGTCTACACCTGGTTTGGGGAAGAGGTAATCAATTGGGACCCTGAGTGGGTAGAGATAGTCTCTGGGCTGGTTTACTAAGTTCCCAGCCCTCCCTTGTGCCTAGCAGGCCATGGGCTGCCTTTGAAAAGCTTCCCTTCCCAGATCAGTTTCCTCCTGTGTCACAAACAGGACTTTCCCAGTCTCCACAAATATTTGTGTCCGCTGTGTCCTTGGCATGATGGGAGTGTTTGTAAAAACTGCACAACAGACCAAGACACACGGAGAAGAGTGGAGAGGAGGATGGGGTGACAGACGAGCTGGAGAAACTGTGTCCCCCTGAGGACAGGCTTGGCCCTTTGGCCTCACCTCTTGCCAGCTTAGATCATCACCTCGCCACATCCAGCTCACCACAGTGGCCTGTGTTGAGGCACCCTCATTCCAGGACCGTCTGCCCAAGGCCGTGACTGACATCTGATAATGAGCAGGTGTAAGGGGCGCTGCTGGGCTGAGCTGTGCTCAGAGACACATGAAGAGGCTCAAGCCGGTCTGGGATGGAGATGGGAGCCGGCCTCTGCCTGG
>NW_007098946.1:8710-44653 GCF_000164805.1 Carlito syrichta | reverse complement strand
TGGCCAAACCACTCCATCCTAAGCTGGTTTGTTCATTGGTAAAATGGGGACAGCAATACTCATGGAAGACTATCTTACCTTTTAGGCAAGCACTGTCTGAAGTGCATGTAATGAGAGCTACAAATGCAAGCCACATATAGATTTACAACTTTTTTTATTATTATGAAGATGTGGGGTACAGTTCAGGGTTAGGCATACAAACATTGGTTATGCAGGTACCCTTGTTGATGAGGTGTGAAAATGCATTTTTTCCAGTGGCCTCATCAAGAAGGGCAAAGGGAACAGGTGAACCAAAGCACCTGGCATGCATGCCCTGTTAATAATTTTTATAATGTGTTTCATTTAATGCAGTATCTTCAAGATAGTATCTAGCCAATATACGGTTATTAATGAGATATTTTACTTTTTATTTTTGGACAAATTCTTTGAACTCTGGTAGGTCTGTGTATGTACTGAAATGTGTATTGCAACACATCTCAATCTGTACTGGTCACTTTTCAAATGCTCTCTGACCACACGAGGCAAGTGGCTATTGCTTAGACAGGACTTCTGTAGGCTGCTGTAGCATTTTGAGCACGTGGCACTATGATTTGGGAATGTTTTTGTGTCTACACCTGGTTTGGGGAAGAGGTAATCAATTGGGACCCTGAGTGGGTAGAGATAGTCTCTGGGCTGGTTTACTAAGTTCCCAGCCCTCCCTTGTGCCTAGCAGGCCATGGGCTGCCTTTGAAAAGCTTCCCTTCCCAGATCAGTTTCCTCCTGTGTCACAAACAGGACTTTCCCAGTCTCCACAAATATTTGTGTCCGCTGTGTCCTTGGCATGATGGGAGTGTTTGTAAAAACTGCACAACAGACCAAGACACACGGAGAAGAGTGGAGAGGAGGATGGGGTGACAGACGAGCTGGAGAAACTGTGTCCCCCTGAGGACAGGCTTGGCCCTTTGGCCTCACCTCTTGCCAGCTTAGATCATCACCTCGCCACATCCAGCTCACCACAGTGGCCTGTGTTGAGGCACCCTCATTCCAGGACCGTCTGCCCAAGGCCGTGACTGACATCTGATAATGAGCAGGTGTAAGGGGCGCTGCTGGGCTGAGCTGTGCTCAGAGACACATGAAGAGGCTCAAGCCGGTCTGGGATGGAGATGGGAGCCGGCCTCTGCCTGGGTGCTCCTGACAGCGTCAGTCACACAGGTTTGTGAAGAGAACTGAAACCTGAGCAGTGGAGCTGGGAGCTGTGGGGACCAGTGAGGACAGGGAAGGACCCTGTGAGCCCAGGCTGGGACAAAGTGAGATAGCTCCGACACAGGGATCTGGGGGTAGCAGAGACCCATCTGCTCTCCCTCCACTCCCAGCTCCCAGTGGTTCCTCGCTTTTTCTGGAAGGCAGAGGCTGAGGGCCAGAGCTGTGCATTCAGACTGTCTGGGTTCAAATTTCAGCTCAGCCACGTTCTGTGTCGCTGCAGCAAGTTATCCAACCTCTCTCGGCATTGGTGTCCTCATCTATGGATAGGGTAGTAACTCTCTACTGGGGTTTCCTGAGGAACAAATGAGGCCATCAATGTGAGGCTTAGCATCACGCCAGGCTGCTGTGTTACAGCTTACTGGGGAGAGAGCTGGTTCCTGGTACTCGGGCTTGTCCATAATACGGGCCTCTTATTATTTTTCTCAATTAATTAATTTTATGGGTAAAAATATGACATTAAAGAAATCTACGCTGACAGAGAGCAATCACTGGGCTATATTGTTAAGTGAAAATTGCAAAATGCAAAATAGTATATACACTATGAACCAACGTGGAATACATATGCAAGGCCTATATTTGGGATGGTGTCAAAATGACTGGTAAGGGGTGACTTGGGAGGGAGTTGATGACAGTGGTGTGAGAAAGGGTGACTTGGACCATTCCCGTTTAACCAGGCGTGTGTATTACTGCTTTTTTATTTTTCTCTTTGAACATGCATTACTTTTTTCAGTTAAAAATAAATGAATTAAAATATCCTCCCTTCCTCTACCAATTATAAATGGTCACTGTAGAAAGTTTCCACGTTCTAAAGGAAGAGCATGAAATTGCTGCACCATTTCATTGCTAGTATTTGAGGACCCAGGGTCCCTGCCTAAAAAGATGGCTTGCTTTGAAATCCATTTTCTATGTTGCAATGTTTAAGCATCTGTTGGGATTTCACTGGGGCAAGAGAAAAATACCAAAAAGGGCTACTACTCGGGCACGGAACACCCATGCACCTGACAAACACAGAATTTCACACACACATACACATACACACAACCTAAGGGCTACATGTGCACCCCTCAACAACCAAACCACTTCACACCCACACACCAACAGCTGAAGGGTTCCCCCACTTTACTTTCCCACATAGCAGCCCCCAAAGCACTTCACCTCCACAAACAACCAAGCATGTCACGCATCTCAGCAACCAAAGCTTTTTACACACATGAGTCTGACAACCAAGGTATTTCACACACACACACACATACCCCAGTAATCAAAAGGGCATCATACACCTACCCAGTAATCAAACGCTTAATTTACACACACCAATAACCAAAGAGCTTCACATACATACACGCTCCAACAACCAAAGGGTTTGCACACCTAAAGGGTTCATACAGTCCCCAACAACCCAAGCTTTTCACACACACACCCACCCCACCCTGAAGAGCTTTATTCCCCCAGCCAAAGTGCCTCATCCACAACCCCCAAAATATAATTTACCCATGCACCCCAATAACCAAAGCGGTCCATACAGACTCCCCCAAAACCCCCAAAGCACTTCAATTGGTTTGATGTAGCAGCAGATACTTGGACACCAAGACATTAGACTGCGACTTTCTTTTCAGATTAATGAGCAGAAAAAGATTGGAGGAGGGAGGGGGGCGGGGATGGTGGGAGAGAGCAATTACACCCAAATCTTTTCTCTGTTGATTAGGGATTCCTTCTCCAGCCTGCTTTGGCTCCAGCTAAATCTTTTTCTAATGAGATGTGGCTTATCCAGATCAGGGCGCTGAGAAAAAAGTTGCAATTAACTTTAAGAAGAAAAGGAGTGAGTGAGAAAGGGAAGGGAGAGTGGAGGAGGTGGGGGCGGGGGGGGGGGGCGGGGCAGGGCCAGCTCTGCTTGGCACGGAGGAGGCTCACCCCCAGGTGGAGCTGCACAGGGCCTGGCTGGGCTGTGGTCACTGCTCCCCGGGTTCTGGGGACATCCTGTGACGCCTCTGCCTGCTGGGGTCTGGCCTCTTGGCTGTTTCAGGCTCCAGGCAAGGGTTGGGAACAGCGGGTCTTCTGGGTTTGGGGCTTCCCGTCCCTCGGCCCCCTCTCGGCACACCCAGCCTCTGCAGCGGCATCTCTCGCTTCTGCCTGCCAACCCTGCCGGGGGCCCCCGTGACTCCACATATCGTCAGTTCAGCACTGACTGCCCTCGGGTGCTTCTGGGGTCAGAGGCCACAGGCCCTTGTCCTGGCACTGCTGCTGGGGTCTCCCTGACCTGCCTCCCTCTTCCCACCTGGGAGTGGGGTCTCAAGTGGGGTGTCCAAGAATCTGCTGCTGCATGTGAGCCACTTAGAAGGGTGGACATGGTTTAGGAGTGAAAGAGACACTTCATGTTGAGATGCTCAAGCTCCTGGAACTGACACAGATTTCTCTTCATGCCTTCTCTATTGATAGGATCAAGCTTGACCACACTTCAATGGCAGCATTGTCACTTCCTCCTCTGGTGCTTCGTCTCCAGTCTGTTAAGAGACTTACAGAAGCAGGGCAGCGGATCTTCAGGCTCCCTGCCAACCCTGGTGCTCTGAGACCCAACGGAAAGTACGGGCACAGCCTCCGCATGTCACTGTTGGAGTGAAGATGCCTCCCTCCCTGACCCCTAAGCTCTTCTGTGCGCATCCACGGGACACTCACACCGTCCTGCAAGTCTTCATCCACGCAGAGACTGGTTGTTGCCCTCTTTGGCAAGAAACATCCAGCAGTGCCTGAGGGGAACTTTCACAAAGCTTGAGGTCTCTAACCCAGCGCTTGTGGTGGGGTCTCAGCTAATAACTCGACATCTGTATGCCAGCCGGGCTGGGGACCCCAAGCCTGGATCAGATGGAGTTGGGATGGGTGGGGTGGAGGAAGGGCAAGAGTGGGTTGCAATCTCTCCTCTCTTAGGCCACATGCAGATACACACGGCCATGTCAGCTGAATGGGTCTAGACAGATCACCCAAACTGGCTTCCTTTCTTCTCCTGCCTGCAGCATTTCCTCTTCCCATCCTGCGGACTTCCCTGTGCAAGTTGAAAGGGATTCCTATTGAATCCTGGTGAAGCTGGGCTCGGTGGCTCAACCTGTAATCCCACACCTTGGGAGGCTGAGGTGAGTGGATTGCCTGAGCCCGAGGGTTCGAGACCCGCCTGGGCAACTTGGCAAGACCTCATCTCTACAATAAATCAAAAATATTAGCCGGGCATGGTAGCCCGTGCCTGTAGTTCTAGCTACTTGGAAGGCTGAGGCGAAAGGATCACCGGAGCCCAGCAGGTTGAGGCTGCGGTGACCGGGAGCGGCCACTGCACTCCAGTCTGGGCGACAGAGTGAGACTCCGACTCAAAAAAAAAAAAAAGAAAAGAATCCTGGTGAATCCGCGGGAAAAAGTGAATGTGGGTCCTGTCCATCTTGCTCCATCTGACTAGCTTGTTTGGTTCCCAAAGAAGGGCCCAGGCGTATTGGTGGCCACCCACAGACGCATCCCTCTGTGGAATGTTTCGGTGACCCCTTATCAAAGAAGTCATGGAGATGACCCCAGGCGGGTAGACAGATGAGCTGAGCCCATCTATTTTGTGTCCAAGTTGCAGAGAGGTCACACGAGTTCCCACCTTCAAGCCCCAGGAATTTCCTTCGAGTCTGGGTCCCGGGTCCCTGGCCAGCCCTCCCTCCTGTCCCTACCCTCCACTTTGCTAGCTGCTGGAGACAATTCAGGCTTTCTCCTGTCTCTCTCTGGCTGTCGCCAATCTAATAAGCATATGTGCTAGAAATCCTAGCTGGAGTGCTAAGTTAGAAATTCTTCTTAAACGTATAGCAAGGTCAGATGCAGGGAAAAAAATAGAAAACAAAACACAAAACCCAGAAACAGAAATTGGACACAGGAGGGCAGATGTAGACTGAACAGGAAGTGCTGGCCCGAGGCTAAATGAAACAGCTGTCACCATTGTTCTGGACTGAAAACTGCCTTTGCAAACTCCATGCGGTCCAGGCTCAGAAAGCAGATGTTAATAATTACAGCACATGAAACGAAGGGCACAGGATTAGGCAAGTGACGAAAAAGAAATGGTACCAGTAGATTTATAACTCGCTCAGGCAAATCTGCCTGGGCTGGTGTTGGGGGGTGGGCCAGGCAGCCTCACTACAGATACCCCCACCCAATCCCCTTCCTAGCTTGGCATTTTGGCTTCCGGGATTGTCTCAGAATTGGGGGATTGTTTAGATTGTTTTATGGTGGGGGGTGGTGAAGGCCTATGATAGCACCTTTCCAGGGAACCCCATGCCTTCGGGGCCACCTACAATTGCCTCTGACCTCCAGGAGAAAAGAGAAAACCCCCCAATACTCAGCCGACAAATAATGGGATGCTTGCTGTACGCAAGGACTCATGTGGACACAAAGCCAGGCAGGCATCCTCAGAGCTCTTGCTTTTACCAAAGGTTTCACATCTAAAATCCAGGAGCTCAAGTTCTTTGCAGCTGAAATTGATTCACACTTTAAAGTCAGCCAGCCCCTAGCGCCTTGGCAGGGGCGTTCCGGGAGAAAGTTGGGACACCCGAAGAAAGGGAGCGAGGGAAGTTTCTTGGGCTAATTACATAAGTAGAAAAGGCCAGAGTCTTCACATGTTTTCTGAACATTCCTCTGTGCTTTTCCACGTGAGCCAGAATTGTAAAAAGCAAAACAAAACAACATACATCCACACACACACACACAAATCCTCTCATCCCACCAGGCCCTAGAAAGGACGTCTCTAGGAAAGGTTAGAAAGAAGGTAAAGCATGTGTTTGGCATCTTTGGGTCTGATATGGAAACCATATGCTTAAATACACTTGCAAACATACTTAATATAACACTCTCTTTTATTAAATGTGGTTTTATAAACGCTCTCCCCAGCCAGGGCACCTTCCCCGTGCTGGAGGCTTGGAACTTGGCAAAATAATCTTCCCGCTGTTACATCTATTGATACACATTTTTGGAAAATGAGTCTCGGACCCTTGGAAAATAGACTGGTTCTGATTATTATTGCAAGAGGGAAGGGGCACATGAGGGCATCTTTTTTCCTCTGATAAATTAAAAGAACTGTAACGGGTGCTTTCTGCAACCTGTAAAAGGGCAGAGCCATCTGTGATTCATTTAGCAGCTCCTTACAGAAGATTTATTTGATTAATTCGGTCAGAAGAGAGAGAATATGGATTTCCCCCTTCTCTGAAAGGCACAGACACACTCACACATGCACACATGCACCCACCCATGGGTTGACATCTTAGGAATGAAAAATGACTAATCGTGTTATTGGAACTGGCGAACGCAGGGCCTCAGTGGTGAGATAGCAAGCTCCCGCCCTGCACATGGGAGGGCCGTTTTCAGACGGATTTCATAGCCTCAGGCCCAGCACCACCAAAGAGCCAGCTTAGAGAACAGTGCCATGGACTGCTGGATTGCTGTGATTGGGCACTGACTGCTGGGTGCCAGAACCCCGGCCAACCTCTTGATATGTCTTGTCTCATTGTATCATCACAATGACCTCTCAGGGGAGGGATCTCTCAGGGGAGATGCTGTTACTGTTTCTACTTTATAGCCAGGAAGATCACCCCATTCCCAGCAGGTCTCTGCTCAAAATTCTTCTCACTTTTCTTCAGGTGGTATTTTGCTTTCTTAGCCTCCATGCCTAAACTAGGAGGATGGAGGCCCTGCCTTGTATTTGTCTCACGGGTGACCTTGAAAGGCCTTATTGCCATTGGCTGTGTGTCATCCCTGTGGGTGTCGGTTCAGTGTTGACTGGAAAAAGACTCTCCTTCAGGCTTATTTCTAGACTCAAGGAGAACTCTCTGGCCTCCCCTGACCTTGGCTGTCTCTAACTAACATGGCCCAGCCTTACAAGCAATCACCTCTAGACAATTGTCACTTCCTGGAGGGTGGGAATTGCTCCTGAAATAGGTCCTCTGAGAAGGCAAAGAAAATAGTGCAGGCGAGAGGAATCATAAAATCGTATAAGATCTAACCAGAGAGGACTTTGGATATCAGTGCCAGAAGTGGCAAATATATGGCAGGTAAACGTGCCACTGTTCTTTTTACCTTTGCTCATAGCAGACATTACTAATTGATCCCAGCTCTCGCCCCTGCTAACCCTCAAAATCTTCAACACAGCACTCCAGGCAGCCTCTACCAAGAGATCAGAATTAGCAAAAAAGTTGGAAGCTGTTTGCAATCACTTCCGGTTGAACGTAGAGGGAGAAACAGGGGCCCAGAGATGAGAAGTCAGCTACAAAACCAACCAGGAAGTTGGTTCCCAGCTTCAGCACTCTGGCTTTTCTTGCTTGGTATTTTTTGCCTCTACGCTAGTGGGGCTGGTTGAAGCAAGGGTGCAGGGTGTCATAAACTTCTGTGTTTGCTGGGTCTCCGCTCTCAGCCACTCCCTGTAATAGGCTGTTGCTGAAGCTGCACTGAAAATGGGTTAAAAGGCATTGCTTGAAAACTGCAGAAGCTTGAGATCTTCGTGACTTCAAAATAATTAACTTCTACTCCAGGATGAGGTAGGGGAGCCTGAGCCCACAAGCTGTTACAATCCAGGGTCTAAGATTCTAGAAAGAAATTGAAGTTTTCTCTTTGGAAGTGCTGGCATCAGTAGATACTCCCATTCTCTCACTGACTGGACCACAGGAAATTCCTCAATCAAAGGCAACCAGGACTCAATAGGCTTAAGGTATTGAGGGCTTGTCTTGGCTGAGGGGCTATCACCCCAGCCCTCAGACTTTTCAGCTGGGTGTAATTTCTCTGTGGAAAGAATAACAGGGTTTTGTGAAAGGAAGAAGGAGTCTCATGCTCAGAAGTTTCCTCCAGAGCTCCTCTCCTGCTGGTCTCTTGCTAGGACCTAATCTTCAGTGTTTCTCTGTCTGGTGTGACTCAAAGGGTGATTTTAAGGCCTACTAGCTAGTTCTGCTGAATATCTGATGCGGGGAGGGTGGGGAAGCTTTTCCTTAGAAGAATAAAACTGAGAACCAGGACACGGGTTCAGAGAATAAGAGGCTGAGTCTGAAATACAACCTATTTTGAAGGAGGCAGGCATGGTATGCTCAGTACCGAGTCTTTCACTATCACATTTAGCAAGGTTACCTGCTCGATCTTTAGCAGACCTGCTTAAATAATGGGTAAGAATTGTGTACAACTTGCATCTCAGTGATTGGGTTGCCCCCGAGTGTGTCTGCTACTTTTGAGGAAGTTTGAAAACATTTTGTTTAAACATGTCTCCTACCATTCTGTTTATACTATGAATTTCCACTATCTATGAAGAAAAGGATGCTTACCAAATCCCACACTAGCCTAGCACAGAAGATCACAAATACTGAGTTGGTGTGGTGTCAAATAGATTTTACAGGGTCCAAATAAGACCCCTTGAAAGAGTTTGCTGACCAAACGCCATTTGTTGAATAAAGGTGCTTGTGGTGCAGAAGTGGTTTTCCAGAATGTTCCAGACTGAGGGAGCAATCAGACAGTTCAGAGAAGGAGCCAAATTGGGGGCTGGGAAATAAAGAGAGGAAGTCCTTAGGTGCCATTTGGGATTTCGCTTAGGGACAAATGAGCAGGCTGAACTGTGAAGGAGTTGCCCCTGAGGACACTGAAAAAAAGAGGATTGTGGGAATTATAAACTCAGGGGCCAAGCAGATATTCACTAGCTGTGTGACCTTGGGCAAGTTAGATAATATCTCTCTGCTTCAGTTTTCTTCTCTGTAAAATAGGAGTAACAACAGCACCTACCTCGTAAGGTTGTTGTGAGGATTAAATTCGGTAAAGCACTCAGACAGGGACTGGTAACAAGAAACCATTATCTCCTCAATGTCCATCAACTGACTAATGGGTAACCAAAATTGGTCCGTTTTGAGTGAATGGAAGACTATTCACTCATAGAAAGAAATGAAGTACTGATTCACACTACAGTGTGAATGGACCTGGAAAACTTTATGTTGAATGAAAAAAGCCAGACACAAAAGGCCATTGGTTGTACAATCACATTCTTTTTTTTTTTTTTGAGTTGGAGTCTCACTCCGTTGCCCAGACTGGAGTGCAGCGGCCGCTCCCAGCCACCGCAGCCTCGACCTGCTGGGCTCCAGCGATTCTTCCGCCTCAGCCTTCCAAGTAGCTGGAACTACAGGTGCACACTAGTACAATCTCATTTCTATGAAATGTCGAGGATAGGCAAGTCCATAGAGATAAAAAGTAGCTTCATGGTTGCTTAGGGATGGGGTACGGGAGGGCAGGGAGATGGCAGCTAAAGCTTCTTTTCAAGATGATGGAAATGTTCTAAAATGGACTGTAGTGATGGGAGCACATATCTGTGAATATACTAAAAACCATTCACTCATGTACTTTGAACGAACGAATCATATGGTATGTGACTTATATCTCAATAAACTGTTAAAAAAGAAAACATCATCTTTTTTTAAGTGAATGTGATTACCATGACAGGGGATGATGGAATCTTTCGTAGCTGGAGAGTACTTACTCTGACTAGAGACATTCAGATGAAAACAAAACAAAACATGCCTGTGGGCCAAACTTAGCCTCAACTTACCCATCTGCTTAGAAGAGATAGACATTCCAGTCAGGCATGATGGCTCATGCCTATAATCCCAGCACTTTGGGAGGCCAACATGAGAGGATTACTTGAAGCCAGGAATTTGAGACCAGCCTGAACAGCATAGCAAGACCCTGTCTCTACAATAAAAAACAAACAAACAAACAAAAAAGTTCCTCCTTCAAAGGGCTATTGGAAGGAAAAATGAGATAATTCACGTATAGCACTTGGCATGGAGTCTGGTATATCCTAGCCACTCAGGAGGTAGCAGTGGACATTGCCATCTTTCCACTAGACTCTAGAATCTCATGCTGGAGGGGTTTGGGGTAGACAATCTTATTGGAAAAGAAGCTATAACATTTGCACATCAAGTCTGCTGTGTCAGCTGAAGTCATATGTTACAATAACAAGATATTGGCAAAGTTTTCTAAAGATGTTTTTATTCACACTTTTCATAAGGTTGAGAACACATCTGTGTCAAATGATAACAATATTATTTTAAAAATTTGAAGTGTCTTTGGCAGAGGCTGATACAGATTATGGAGGCCTCAAAGTCTCCTTGATTCTTGTAAGCCACCCATAGGTGCCACCACTCTTGTTAGAATTAACATTTAAGACAAGTGACCATGTATGAAGGGCAATGGACAAAGTCAAGAGGCTGAGTTCTTGATCTTACTCAGTCAGTCACTAACTGTGTGACTTAAGGAAAGTAATTTAATTTCCCTGGGCTTCAGAGTTTTTAGCTATAACATGAGAAGATGGTGGGTGTGACCTCTGAATATCCTTCAGGGAAGACACTTCAGAGTCCATGATAATGACCCAAATCTTATCACCAGCTAGGTAAGCCAGGCTGGACTGTTCCAAAGGATGTCTCCCACAGACTGGAACTTGTCCCTTCTGTTCCAAAGGCCTTGAGTTCTAGAATCCAAGGCCAAAGCTCACAGCACACTGGCCAAACCATCACCTCCATTCTGATTCCCTTTTAGGCTAAAACATCAACAGTTCCTCTCCCTGGAGCTGGAGATACTGGGTTGAATATCATTGCTGGCAAACTGATGTCCACTGGAAACTGTAGGTGTGACCTTACTTGAAAATAGGGTCTTTGGAGATGTAATCAATATAAGATTATACTGAATTCAGATGGTCCTTAATCTAATGACTTGGGGTCTTTCTGAGAAGAGGGAACTTTGGAAACCAAGACACGGAGAGGAGAATTCCATGTGAAAATGGAGGCAAAAATTGAAGTTAAGCTGCTGCAAATCAAAGGTCGCCAAGAATTGCCAGAAACCCCCGGTAGCTAGGAGAGAGGCATGGAACAGACTCTCCCTCAGAGCCCCCAGAAGGAACCAACCCCCTGATACCTTGATCTTGGACTTCTAGCTTAAACTGTGATTCAACAGAGGTCAATCACCTCTCACCTTTCCTCACATCCCTCCGTGTCTTTCTCAATGTCTGAGCCTTGGGAGAGATCATCCGGTTGGCCAAGCGTGTTCCAAAGCCTGGCTCTCTGTGGCCCCAAGGGTGTGGAGGGAGAGGATTGACCTCTTGGGCTTCTGTACTTGGAAGTGAGCCTTGTTTCCCCCCATGACAACTTGCAATGAGGAAAAGGCTGTGCCCTGTCATGTCAGCTGGGGGCCTAGGGTCAAGAGGAAAGACACCAGAATGCTGTGTAGGCTGAACAATGACAGGTGTCTACAAGCAACCTTCATAAGTTTACTGGCCTTTTTCTTCTTTGGGGGGTTGTAGGAGATGCCCCTTTGCCTGTTTTCTGCTAGAATGTTTGTCTTTTGTTTTACTGTTATGTAGATTCCCTTCTTAAACTTGCATGCTCTCTTTCCCAGATTGTTCTGCCATTAGGATCGCTGTATTTCTGGGGATCTGGATAGATCATCACGCTTCCTTTCTCTTTCTTCCCAGACAAGTTCAGCCTTCTATCAGGGTTGCTGCCAGTCATACAGTACCTCTGGCTAGATTGAAAAAGAGAACCTCTTCCATAAGATATGTTACTTCTTTCTGTTGGAAAATGGTTATAATACAGTAATTTTATTAGAATAGGTCCTTTATTGCAATCTGAAGAAATGCAATAAGCATTCAAATCTATGATGTCTCAAATGTGATTCAACCCTTCAGTTGGGGTGTCCTGTTGCAGGACTCAACCTGCCCAACTATATGGAGTGGCCCTGCTCCTAACTTCCGAACCATCTCTTCATGGTCCATAGCTCTTGTCTGCATCCTCTGGGGGAAGCCTGGTGTGGGTATCTAGGCTTCGGTTCTGGCCTCTTCAGCTCCATCTTGCTGGTTGGCCTCAGACAGATCATGATTCTTTCCTTGGCCTCCGTGATGCCTGCTCAGTCTTCCTCGTGAGGGAGGCAACCGGTCTTTCCTAAGGTGATATTGCCTGTGGGGAGCCTCTGAGGAGTCCAGAGTTACCTTACACAGGTGCTATTCATACTATAAAGTTGACATCATCTGACACATTCACCAAATGCTCTTGGCAGGCTGGTGGGGCTGTGCTTATCCAGTCAGCTGTCCTGAGGTGCACGCTGATGGGCTGTGGTACCCTCAGAGGGGCCGTCACAAGGGGCACCCCCAGGACCTCGTGGCATCAGTGATTCTTATGCGCCTGAACTTACTTTGCAGAGTCCCAGAGTTGGTTCGGCACCAGCTGGGTTTCTGGTATTCAACAAGTTTTGGGGGCCAGACACCACCTGAATGCCCCCAGAAGTTGTCCTGTTCTCTCCCTCTGCTTTGCCTCAGTGCTGAGCTCGGCCTGCAGGTCTCTGCAGCAGTAGGATGGGATAGAGATGAGGCCTTGGCAATGTCTCAGGCACCGGCACCCCTGCTGGAGGTGAGGATGCACCAGTCCAGGGACCCCGGGTTCCAGGGTTGGTGGCGGTTGTTCTGTGGGTTCCTGAGCATCTTTGCAATATCCGAGAGTGGAATGGATATGGCATGGATACTCCCAACAAGATCCCTTGGACTAACTGACACAGTGCCTTCCATTGCAGTGATCTGAATGACCTCAGCTGGACGTGGTGATACTGGTTCTTTTATGGTGGTCAGAAGCTGCTCGGGTGGCAGGACTGAAGTTAGAACTGATGCCTCTGATTGGTGGGCAAATAGCTTTCAAAATGCAGACCTGTAGGGAAGAGCAAAACAATTCTAAGTATCCTTGGGGTTTCACTCAACTTAACACATTTAATACATTTATGTAATATACAGTTTGAATCAGAAGCTGCGGGTCAGGCCTGATGCTTGGGGCTGGGAACAGCGACACCCAAGACAGAGAAGGTTCCTGCTCCCATGCAGGTGATGCACTTATTGCAGGAGACAGTATATGGTAAACAAAGTGACCTTCTTAGGCCCTTTTTTTTTTGAGACAGGGTCTTGCTTTTTCAACCAGGCTGAAGTGCAGTGGTGTGTTCATTCACTGTGATCACAAACTCCTGGGCTCAAGTGATCCTCCCACCTTAGCCAATATATATCTTGTAGAGATGGGGTCTTGGTATTTTGCCCAGGTTGGTCTCAAATGTCTGACCTCAAGTAATCCCCTTATCTTTTTTTTTTTTGAGTTGGCATCTCACCCCATCACCCAGGCTAGAGTGCAGTGGCACGCTCACGGCCACCCCAGCATCGACCTGCTGGGCCCAGTCAATCCTTCTGCCTCAGCCTTCCTAGTAGTCAGAACTACAGGTATGTGCTAGCTCACCTGGCTAATTTTTTTATTTATTATAGAGATGAGGTCTTGCTACAATTCCCAGGCTGTTCTCAAACCCATGGGCTCAGGCAATTCCCTCACCTCGGCCTCCCAAAGTGCTGGGATTACAGGAGAGAGCCACTGTGCCCGGCCTCGGCACTTAATACATGATAATTATTCATTGGAAACAGTGTAAATTTCCCACAACAGGGATTGGCCTAATATATTTAATACAAGCATACTTTGGACTATTACGTAGTCATCATAACCATGGTTATTGAAGGATATATATGACACAGAAAAGTGCTCACAGTTCACTCATTCATTCAACAAACATTAGTTGAACCCTACTCTGTTACAGGCACTATCCTGGGCTCTGGAATAGAACAAGGAGCAGCAGATGCAAGCTCAGGCAGACTCTGCTGTTCTGGAGCTTACATCCTATCCCGAGAGACAGTTTAGAAGTAAGTGGAAAAATACCTGCACAGGAAAAGGTCAGGTGAAGACAACAAACAGGATGATATAGTAGAAACTGCCAGGGAGATGGGAGGGGGTGTTGTAGCAGGTGGTCAGGGAGGGCTTCTTAGAAGAGGTGACCTGGAACAAAGGCCTGACAAAGAGGTGATCAGTAGGTGAAGAAGAGGAGCCCCAGCATTTGATCACCTTTCAAGGGGCAAGGTGAAGGATGGGGAAGTGTGATTTATGCCTAGACTCTGCAGGTCAGAACTCTGGGGGACTCAGGACCAGCTGACCTTTCGTTAGGGTCACAGATAAGTAAACTGCGGTGATATGACCTGCTTTGCATTGCTCAGTAAGTTGGTGGCAAGTCCAGAGTAAAACTCTAGGTCTGTGCCCACTGAACAGCGCTCTTCCAAAGTTGTGTGCCCTTCTGCCTCTCGGGAATTGTCCCTTGAGTGCCCTTATGGACCTGGGTCCATACAAAGGATGTGTCTCTCCGTCAGGCGGGTCTCAAGGACTTCTGGAAGGCCTACAATGTGCATTGTGCTGTGCCCAGAGCCACGCAGAATATAACAGACCCAGCCATGAGGGGTCCACACCCACAGGAAAATGAAAGCTACTATGCCAGAAAGCGTGGGTGTGGATAGGGTCTCAAGACATGGCCAAGAGACAGTGGGAGGAAGGAGTTCCCGGGAGGAGAGGCCCCAGCAGCCAGGCTGGGAGAGCAGCTCTCATTTGTTCACAGATAACTTCTCAACCCCCATTTCAGCAGCCCCTGGCCCCTGGCCCCCGGCATAGGAACCTGGGGAGCAGAGCAGGTCCTGACACGGCTGGGGCCCAAGACCTCTGCCTTGTGTACGGGTTAGGGCATTCTGGACCTTCAAAGGGACCCGACCCGTCCACACAGTCACAGGAATATGGGCCCGGCCTCGCCCCGCTCACTTCTGTTCCTTGTTGCTCTGCCACCCCCCGCAGGCTTTGATCTTAGTCAGTCCCACTCGGCTTGGCCTGGATCTGAGGTCTCCTGCTGCGACGCCCCAGGACGGGGCTCCAGCTCACAGGGCCTCTCCCTCTCTGTATCGCAGCCCAGATCTGGCCTCCCGCGTACTGGGCTGTGGCAGCAGGATCTCTCTGGGGCCCAGAGGGAGGTAATGAAGGGAAAGATGACTTTGACCCAGAATGGAGAGGGTTTTGAAGGATCGAGGCAGCCAGGCAGATGACCTCTGGTGGGCAATGGGGAGCCCCCATCCCTGGCCAACTGATTGGCAGGTGAGCCTGATGGGGGTAGTCGTAGGCCGTGGTCAGGAATTCAGGCTCTGGGTGGGGCAACCTGTTCACATCTTAGTTTATCTTTTATTGTGTATTTTATTTTTGTTATTATTTTTTGAGTCAGAGTCTCATTCTGTCACCCAGACTGGAGTGCAATGGCACGCTCATGGTCAGCACAGCCTCAGCCTCCTGGGCTCAGGTGATCCTTCTGCCTCAGCCTTCCAAGTAGCCAGAACCAAGTAGCCAGAAGGCATGTGCCACCACTCCCAACTCATTTTTTTTTTAAGTTGGAGTCTCACTGTCGCCCAGACGGGAGTACAGTGGCAGCTTTCGGCCACCGCAGCATCGACCTGCTGGGCTCAGGCGGTCCTTCCACCTCAACCATCCAAGTAGCCAGAACTACAGGCGTGTGCTACCATGCCCAGCTAATTTTTTTTTATTTATTGTAGAAGTCTCACCAAGTTGCCCAGGCTGTTCTTGAACCTGTGGGCTCAGGCAATCCCCTCACCTTGGCCTCCCTTTATAAAAACATTTATGGTAGAGACAAAGTCTCACAAAGTTGCCCAGGCTGGTCTTGAACCCCTGGACTCAGGCAATCTTCTGGTCTCCATCTCCCAAAGTGCTGGGATTATAGGCATGAGCAACGGCGCCCGGCCTCACATCCCAATTTAAACCATTTCCTCCCTGGGTAACCTGAGTCAGGTTTCCAGCTACTCTGGACCTCAGTTTGCTCATCTATAAAATGGAGAAAATGCGAATAGGCACCTGTGAGGTTGCTAGGCGAACGAAATGACAGCATGCCTGGCTCTGAACTGTAGTGGTCATTATGCCGAAGCCTCAGCTGGTCTCGGGAGGAGTTAGAGCCAGCCCTTGGGAAGCACAGCTGCAGTGGTTCCTGGGGCCTCCTTCCCACCTTCTGCATGACAGGAGCCGCACTCCTCTTTCTTGCCTCCTTGTTTTCCTCCTTCCCTAGCCCCTGGCTCAGTCTGGGTTTAAAGATCCCTGAGGGACTACTAGAGCTTCTTCTTCTGTCTCATGACCCCCAGCTTCTCTCTGCTCACAGCTGCCTGATGGACCTTCCTGCCCTACTCAAAGTCTTCCAAGGATCCCCGTGACTGGAGAGGAAGTGGCCACCTCCTTAGTCTTTATGCAAGACCCTCTGCAATCTGACCTTTGTCTTAACGTTTCAGCCTTATGTGCATCTGGGAGGTCCAAGCCTCAATTTGAATCTGGAGTCCACTACATCAGAGCTGTGAGACTCGGGAAATACATACCACCTCTCTGCACCTTGGCTTTCTTACTTCTAACATGGAAGTAACTATCCCTGCCTTGCTGGTGTCATGAGAACATTTGAGGATCAGGTGAGCCAGGATGGGTAGGCTGTTTGTAACCCAGAAAGCAATCCACTATTTTTGGACCATGCAGAGGTTTCCTTTCTAGAGGCCTTTGTTTATGCCATTCTTCCACTTGGAGTGCCTTGTCACCCTCAGCTACCATTGTCCCCGTGGGTATATAATTTAGAGCCTGTGGCACTGCCCTGACTATTCTTCCTGAAGTGATCACTTCCTCTTCTATTTCCTGTTGCTCCCACCTCTCACAGACATGTCTTCTGTATCTGCTGTCTCTTCCTCTTTCCAGTGGGAGCTTCTAGAGAGCAGGATGACATTGAAATCAGGTTTGCTTATCCCATAATGCCTCACACACCACACATAGCAGATGCTTGGTGAATGCTTGTTGAAAGACTGGAAGAGGGTATGGGCGAATGGATGAATTTGGAGAGAGCCATGGTGCACAGAAGCCAAGGAGAGGGGCCCATCCCCTTTGGGGCCTGTTTTATGGCCCTTGATGACTGTGTCTGTCTAATGGGCAGCCATGTCCCACATGTGGTCCAAATTTTCACAAACAGGATGGAGCCAGGGTGCCTGTGAAAGAAGACTTTCCAGGCCGGGTGTGGTGGCTCATGGCCATAATCCCAGTATTCTGGGAGGTCCGGGAGAGAGGATCACTTGAACCCAGGAGTTCAAGACCATCCTGGGCAACATAGTGAGACCTGGTCTCTACAAAAAATAAAAAGAATTAGCTGGACATGGTGGTGTTCACTTTAGTCCCAGCTATTAAAGAGGCTGCATCAGGAGAATCGCCTGAGACCAGGAGGTTAAGTCTGCAGTGAGCCGGGATCATGCCACTGCACTCCAGCCCAGGTGACAGAGTAAGATCCCGACTCAAAAAAAAAAAGAGTTTCCAGTCTGAATGGAAGGGGGGAGAGGGCTTGTCTGGAAGTTGTGTTGTGCAGACCAAGCACGTATTATTACAAATTACACACACACTCACCCCTTCATTGTGGGTGGCCAGGGCACATCACTCAACTGGAGCAGGGGTAGGGAAGAGTCAGTGCAACACCTCACTCCTGCTGGGGAGAGTCTCTGTCAGTGCCTTCCTGGGGCGGGGGTGGGGGTGAGGACCGGGGAGAATGCCGGCATCATCACATGGGAGCTGAGGAAGTGACTCCTGGTGACCTGAATGATGTTCCGCACTCAGGAACACCTGATTTATTATCAGGGACTGAAGCGCACAAAAGAACAAAGGGCCCTGGGGACATTTGTGACCCATCTGCTCCCTCTCCTCACTGAGCCAAGGCGTTGCACACTCAGCAGCTCTGGGAGTGCCTTGGCGGGCGCCCCTCCTCAACCTCCCCCTACTTGGATCCTAGGGCCACACATTCCCCAGGCTAGGCTGAATCCTAACTATTTTAATGCCTGATATCTATCTCCGGATGGATTTTTGTTTTATCATGAGGCCACTGGAAAGTTTTTTTTTTTGATATCTCTTTGAAACAGATGTCAGCAAAACCTTCCAGCACAGATCAAGGGCAGGTTAAGGCCTTTGAGATGGGTCTGAATGTCCCTTGAACATCGTTCAATCTAATACCCAAATACACCTCGAGTCATTACCCTGTTTTTATAAGAAGCTCTGAACCATATGTTCGGGAACTAATTAAGCATACAAATCAAGCCCTGGGATCAGGTGGCGCTCTGTTTAAATATCTTAACCTTTTATGATTATCTTAATTTAGAGAAAATTCAAAACACATTCAGAAGTCTTAGAAAATGAACTAACGAAGACTTTACTGACCGGCTTCTTTCTTGATGTTGGGATCCTTTCTTGACAAGTCCAGCCTGGATTCCTGGGGAAGTTCTCCCAACTCAAGAATTCCCAGGAAATGTAGACATTTGCCTGCCTGGGAAGCCACACCTGCCCTTACCTTCCCCCAACTCCCTGAAGCTCCTCCAGGCCAGAAGCCCCACGCTTCCCCTGTCTCCTGTTTGCCAGAAGGAAAGGGAAGAAGAGAGTGGCCTCTGCACTTGGAAGTTTGCTCTTCTTGCTAAATGCAATGAAGTATGAAATGAGTTGGTGGGAACTATTACTGCAGGACCTGTTGTTTTGGGGGAAGCCACGGAAGAGAGCTCAGGAAGGGGGCCAAGATGCAAATTGCATAGACATGGCTCTACAGTGCCTGCCAGTGGCCAAGAGAGAGGACAGGAGCATGGGAACCACCCTCCTGTTGGATTCCAGCGTTATTCTGGTGGGGGAGGGGTGGCAGGGGGGTGACTTGGTTAGCAGACAGGGATCTGTCTTCTCAGGTAAAGGAGATGCTTAACCTAGAAGGCATATACAAAATACGTATGCTTACCAAAACAAATTGACTTATGGCAAGGTCATATAGTCTTTTAGATGCTCAGTTAATACAATTTTATTGAGCACCTACTGTATGCCAGATCTGTTCTAGACACTGTCTTTACAGGGACATTAAACTGCCTCTGACAAAGGTGCCCAGTTTATGTACCAAGACCGTACTTGGTTTCAAAAACACTCTTAATGTTCTTAGGACCATTAAACCTTGGTAAGAGCGTGTCCAGATAAACTACAGGATACCTAGTTAAATTTACATTTCAGATAAACAACCAATGCTTGTTTACGTATGTCTCAACCATTGCATGGACACACTTATACTAAAGAATGATTTGTTGTCTATCTGAAGTTCAAATTTAACAGGGTATCTTGTATGTTTACTTGTTAAATCTTGCAACTCAACTTTAGTAAAATATATTAATTGATAAGGGTGCCACCTCAAACTTGCGTGGATATCCAGTACTGATTTTGGAAGAAGGCAACCCCAAAGCAACCTTGTACCAGGCCCCTTTACCTGTGTGACTCTACTTAGACCCCACCACAGTGTAATGAAACAGGGTCTATGATCGCCCCCATTAGCATGTGAGGAAAGTAAAGCTCAGAGAGGTTGGGTGACTTACCCAAGGTCTCCCAGCTTGACCTCTAGCCCAGCCGTACTAGACTTCAAAGCCTGGACTCTTTCCATGGCACCCCAGTGCCAGGCTGATGATTATCTTTCCAGAGTTCTCATTTTCCCCATTTGCCCTGGCTTCTCTCAACTTCTTCCTCCTTTTCCACAAACGTTCAAGGAGAGATTCGCTCCCGTCAGATCAATGTCACTGCCATAATGAAAACCACCACCGAAGCCCACGGAGGACGAGATCTGTGGAACCCTAATGAGAATGGTTCCGATTATGCAAAAAGCAACCTCATGGTTATTCTAATGTTACAAGTAAATATAAAACATTTAGAAATACTTGGCTTGGATTTTTTTTTCAAGTACAGATGTCTGACTCACTGCCAGTTTGTTATTAAAAATGCTACGGTGGTTTGGGTACAAAGATTGTTGTAAAAATAAAAGCTGATGCACTCCGAGCACTCACTTTGCCTTTGCGGGGACCCTGGCAATGGCAAGTCCAGAGCAGATGGTCGCTGGTGGTGGTTCTAAAGAAGTACCACAACATCCATAGGTCAGTCACTGCCCCACTTAAAACCCCGCAAGAGCTTCCCGTCACCCCTCAAATCCCAGTTTGGCTCCTGCTGGGCCCAACCCCATATGTTCCCACCCACCTTGCTTCTGGCTTCTTCCAGCAACCCCTTCTTTGTGCTTGCCAGGGTCTCTGGCTGGTGGGCTTCTCCCCAGCTCTCTGTCTCGCTGGCTCCTTCTCCACTCTGGTCTTCAGGCCTCTGACAAGCTTCTTTGCGTGGCTGTCCTTCTCCTACTTCTAGCTGCTCCCGGTCGCATTCTTGTTTTCCTCTTCTTATTGCCTTTATTTTCCATATAACTCTCTGAAATGACCTTGTTCACTTTTGTCTTTCCCACCAGTAAGTCAGCCCCATGAAGGCATGTCTGTTTTGTTGACACACATCATCCTCAGCACCTAAAGCAATGCTAGGCGCATATTAGTTGCTCCATAAATATTGATCCTCCAAAGCACCTAAAGTCTGGCATTGCTCTTTGTCCCTTCTGGGGCCATGGGTCAGAAGGAATGTGGCAGCTTCTACAAATTTCAATCAATTCATGGAAAACAATTACACTTGGGAGAATCCTAAACCTCTCTGAGTGATGGCTTTGAGTCCAGCAGGAATTTCCAAGATCGTATTCCCAACTGCGGCAATGGAAAACACTTAATTGTTACAGCATTTGCCTATGTTCAGAAGGAGAAGCATGTGACATAGAATACTGAGGGGCCTTAGTGAAGCACCATGAACGTTGTCACATTCCAGGCAAACATATTGATATGACCAGAACGATTCTGGGGACACAGGACGGGGAGCACTCCTTAGAGGATTTTCTCCTTAGGTTGGCATTCAAGGCTCCTCACACACTTGCTTCTGTTACCTCCCTGACTTCTTTCCATGCTTCTTTTTTCTGCAGTCAGCCTGAGTTGACTTAGCTTGGCCTTGAAGGCTCCTCACACACTTGCTTCTATCTACTTCCCTGATTTCTTTTCATGCTTCTCCTTTGTGCAGTAAGGCCCTGCGTTGTCTGTCACACCCCATCCTCCACATGCTTGCCCACACCTGCCCCTTATTCTTGCTCTGTAGAATGCTCTTCCTCCATCTGCAACTATCCAAAGCCTAGTTGAGAGGGCTGGTTCAAAAGTCATCTCAATCTTCTATCACACCCACTCCTATCTGGCAGTCCCTTCTCCTTCCTCTGAACTCTCTGGGCATATCCTTCTTTTCTTCATTGTCTTCCGCTTGATATCAGACCTGACTTTGAGCTGCTTAAGGACAGGAACTGTGCCTCATTTTTGTGTCCTCTACTGCCCCAGCACAATCCTATTTGTTGATGATGAGTTAATGATGTTTCTTAAGTCATTAGCTCTGGGCAATAACAATGCAGTGTCAGGAAGCTCCCCGCACCCCAAATCATGAAGGAGAAGTGATGTTGGTTATGGTGCGGGCAATGTAAGCCAGTGTGAATGTGACCCCACGTGTTCAGATGAAATATCCCATAGACCAAGATCCAGAAAACACATGGAACTTTCCCTTTGCCATTCATATGTTTTCCTGTTGGGTGCCCAAAGGCCTGAAACAGCTGAATTCCTGGGCACTCTACAAACCTCTCCCATTCCCAACGTTCCCAAATGTTTTATTCCAAAACTGACCAAATAACAACAACAAAAATGTCTCAAAAAACTCAAGTGCTAGCACTGAACACATGAATCCAAGAACCAGAGATCCAAGCAAAAACAAATACCTCGCTTTTGCCAGGTAGATGTTGTCAAATACATGAACGTGCAAATCTAATTGTTTCAAGTGGAGTATAAGCAGAGTACGCATCTCACACATGATCCAAAGCACAAAATAGTGATCAGTTTTGGAGAATCTCACACATATTAAGCCAAGGAACTTTGCTTTCTGCATGATCTAGGAGATTTGGAAGGGTTCTGTGAGCAATGTGGTTTTAAAATGAAGCTCAGTGCAGGCTTTTGATCTATATAGGAAAGTACGTATCCATGTGCAACACTGCTGAATTGACAAGTCACATTTAAACACTCCCCTCACGTACAGAATTTGGATTTATTATTTTGCTTTGGGAAACACATATCCTTTGCATTTCTATGTGTATGACGCATGGAGAGGTGAGATGGGAATCCCTGGTGATCTTTCTCAGGCTGACACCCACGTGTGACCTTGGCAGCTTTGGAAACATTGTCATATTTCCAAATAGCAATCGATGGCTGTTAGAGAGGGAGCTAGTAAAAATGTTTCCCTGAACTCATTGTGGATTGCAACAGGAGGAAACACTTCATCATTGAAAAGTGACACTAATGCATTCTATTAGATTTGCTTATCATGTTAAAGAGCATATTAAAAGGAAATATTTGGAAAAGAGATGCCATAACTTGGTATGATGAATTGAGAATTCCTAATTTGGAAAAAATGTGCTAAGACAACATGATGGATGCGAGTGACCTACTTTATTTCTTAAGAAAGTATGAGTTGCCTCGGGCCCATTGGTACACATATTTGGAAAAAGTTGTTTTTTTTCCACATTAAGTTTTTATTAACATTTTCAAAAGGGCAAAAACACCATAGAAGGATGTAAGTTGCAACTTGTCAATGCAGATGTGTTTACAGTCATTTGGAGCATAGGAAAACTTATCCCCTTGCTGGAAGGGTTTCCGAAATAGGTGAGTTTCTTGCCAAGTGAACACCTGATGGGGAGAAATATGACACTCTTTTCCCTGATAAAAAATGACAGGGAAGAGGTGTTTTCATTTAAAGCACAAATAAGTCCTCTGCTACTTGTAGGTGGAGATCTCAGAATGATGAGTAATTCATAGAGCCCCCGGCCACCTTTCTGTGCAAGCAGCATAGGATTGAGGCTGGGTTAACCATTTCAGTTCTACCATAGAAGATGGATTCCTAATCGTCAAATGAAGCTCCTTGGTCTGGAAATCAGGAACTGTTGAGTATATCCCAGGCCACAGAAGGGACTGCCGGGAGTTCAACAGAGGGCTGGTGACTGACAAAACATTCTGTTAGTGTTAAAGCGATGTTGCCCCAGAGTTAAAGAACTTGAGAAGTGCCTATGGTACAATGTTTACTGGAGGAGAGAGAGAGGTTTAGAAGAAATACATGTTAATAAGGAGGTGGGATAATAAATTGGTACCTACTTTCTGGAGGGCAATTTGTCAATTTGTTTCAAAAGCCTTAGATTGTTGTATGCCTTTGGACCAGAAATTCCACTTCTAGAAATTTCTCCAAGAGAAATAATTATGAATATTTACAAAGATAGATAATAAGATAGTCACTATGGAATTATTTATAATATTAAAAGATGAACTCATCTTAAATGTCTGAAGTTAGTGGATTGCTTTGAATAAATTCATACATTTAAAGCAACCATTAAAATGATAATATATAAGAATGTGAGAGTTTATAATATTCTATCAAGTAGGAAAAGTGAATTCTAAAACATTATGCATATTATGATACTATTTGAAAATCCATATACATAATTTGATTCTTAAACATATACACATATCTACTACAGTAGATATGGTATAATGTTGAACACAGTGATAATATTTTTAACCTTATACATATATATATAAAGGACACATCAAAATGTTGAGTGGCTATTTCTGAAGAGTAGATTTTACAGGCACTTTTTGTTTCTTTCCTTTTGTGTGTTTTAACTTTCTACACTACACATGCTTTACTTTGATAATAAGTAAAGCAGTTATTAAATGGAAAATCCAGAAACCCAACTGACTACTTAATAGAAACAATAAGAGAGTTCACAAAAATTTCCAGACACAAACTAGTGTTCTCATATAATAGAAATAACAAGTTAAAAATATAAAATGAAAAATTATTCCATTCACTATAGCAAAACAAAACAAAACAAAGCACAAGTCATCTGCAAAACTGAAACTACAATGACTCATTCATGCCAGATATATCCAAGACCTATTTAGAAGCAAATAATAAAATGCATCATATAAATTCTAAATCAATTATTGTGCTTCTGGTTGGAATGACTAAATATTGTGAGGATTTTGATTCTTTCCCAAATTAGTTTATGCATTTTACACAATTCCAATAAACATTCTGAGTAAAACCACCAACAAGTTGATCCTAAATATAATCTAGGAAAATAGATATGTGACAACAGACAATTTTCCTAAAAGAAGAAAAGATGAGAGGAGCCTTGCCCTATTGAATTTTATTTATTTATTATTTTAAACAAGATCTCACTCTGTTACCCAGGTTGGAGTGCAGTGGCATGATCATGGCTCACTGCAGCCTCAGTATCCTGGGCTCAGGCAATCCTTCTGCCTCAGCCTTCTGAGTAGCTGGGATTGCAGGTGTGCACCACCATGCCCAATTAATTTATTTTATTTGATTTTTGTATAGATGAGATTTCTCTATGTTGCCCAGGCTGGTCTCAAACTCGTGGGCTCAAGCAATCCGCATGCCTTGACCTTCCAAAGTGCTGGGATTACAGTCATGAGCCACTGCCCTCAACCCTCTATTGAATTTTAAAAGGTATTACAAAGTCAGTAAGATATTATAGGAATAAAAAAAAAATTGAACACCTGGACTCAGGCAATCCTCTCACTTCGGCCTCCTAAAGTGCTGGGATTACAGGCTTGAGCCACCATGCCCAGCCTAGGAATAGCAAATATATTAATAAATAAAATAGGATGCACAATAGAATAAATAGAACAAACTAGATTAATGGAATAAAATATAGAAATCTATGTGTTCCCTGTCAGTGGAGAAAGACTAACTTGTTTCACAAATCATGTTGGAATAATTGGTTTTCTGTTTGGAGGGGGAAAAAGTGGGTTTTCACTTCATGCTACATTTACAGAAAAAAAAATCAATGTATTACAGATATACACATTTTTTAATATAAAAATTTTAAAAGAGACTAAATAATAATAATTCCATAATCTTGAGAATAATAAAGGGCTTTCTTGAAAAGAGATACATTTCAGAATACCCCAGGGAAGAAACTAACAATTTTACCTGCATAAATATTGAAATTGTTGGTATGGGCAATATGCACTACAAGCAGAGGACAAATTAGGAAAAAATGCAGCTTGTATCACAAGCAATCAATTAAGAGCTTTACTAAAATGCTGTTTTAAGATAAGAGAAAGACTATCATTCTGATTGAAAAATTGGGAAGATACAAACAAGACTTTTATAGAAAGAGAAATACAAATAACCAGTGAACAAACAAAAAGATGCTCAATCTCACTAAGAATCAATTTAAAATTAGAACAATAAAATATTATTTTCACTCACCACTGTCAAAGTTTTAAAGGGGTTGATAATATTCAATGTATTGAGAATGTGGAGAAACATTTTGATCCAGTCATTTTGTCTGAGGGAATTTATGCTGTGTAAAGATTCCAGAAAGCGTCCAAAGAGGCTAGAATCCTCTGCAGTTGGTTGAAAAATGGAGGCAGACAGATGCCCCCATTGGAAGACGAATCCCAGGTACATCCACCGTGAAGAGAGCAAACAAGAGTACAATGTATCCTTGGGATCCCAATTTCTACTTAAGAAGAACACAAAGCTATTTGTCTACTTAAAAGAAGTTTTATAGTGGACTGTAAATGGTCATAGGATTGGGGGCCACTTCATTTAGATTTCTTTCCCTCTGTCATATTTAAGTTTTTTGCAATTATGTATTACTTTTATAATAAGAACAATGCATGTCTGACAAATCTATCCAGAGAGGTAAGGTGTCTTGCCTAAGGTCAATAGCACATGAAGACCTGGGTTTCCTGATACCTAGGTTCTTGGTGTCCCCTAAGTGTCCCTTCTTCCTACAGCAGCCACAGGACCACAGCATAGCCTCTCCCCCAAAGGAACCCATAAATGCCCTGAAAATGCCACTTGCAGCCACCTGTCAGGTGCTCACCCCATCCCCTAGGCACTCTTGGCTGGGAGGAGCTCATGTACAAGGCACTGGTTTAATGGGTTTCAGGGTGGGGCCTGCACCCACATAGAAGTGGGGCTGCCCGGGTCAGTGCCAGCTGCCCATTCACCTTGCAAGAGACTCTACCTGGGCCCCTCTAGCCGATGAGAGGTACTCAATGCATTTGGAAACTCACACAGCTGACCTGGCAAAGGGTCTTGAGAGGGAATGGGAGGGAAGGCAGAAAGATGCAATACTTCAAAATGTACAACCACGTCAGCTTATATGTGCTTTATGATTTACTTTTTCACCCATTATCTTGTCTGGTCTTTAGGCTTGTCTTCTGAGAGAAGGTCAAAAATACTTGTTGTTATTCCCATGGTATGGAGAAAGAAACTGAGGTTCAAGAGGCTTGAGATTTACTAGGGCACACAGCAAGGAAGTGTGGAGAGAGAAGGAGAGGCTGGGCCAACTTGGCACAAATTCTCCACTCCTGCCACACTGCCTTTTGCTTCTCTTATGGGTAAACACCTACCCACCCTCAACCCTCAGCCCATGGAAACAAGCTTGAACTTGGCCTTGACCCAGGGCACTATGGAACTTCACCATAGTAGAGTCTGACTTCTGACTCCTGTTCCCTGACTTAGTGTCTAGTGCCTGGGCCTCCTCTGAGATTTTCTGCTTCCTCAGGGCTAAGACTGGTTGGGTTGGTTCTCTGAGACCCCCAGAGAAGGGTATAGACCTGAGGTTCTCTAACTGTGGATATTGTCCTGCCCAGGAAGGCTTCTAACCATTCGTGCCCTGGACTGTAAAGCCCTACATTTGATTCACTTTTGGGCTGCCACAATCTAGCAAAGTGCCTGGCATTCAGCAGTTGCTCAATGAAGTCCACTGAAAAAGTGAACTGAACAGAAGGACCCTGAATCCCATCTCCAATCCTCCTGGAACTCCTGTGACCTCAGGCTATCCCTATCCCTACAGAGAGACTCTTTTTCCCCTGCTGTAACTGGGTGTGAGTATGTCTCTAAGGATCTGAAGCCACCCAGCGTGGCTAGGGGCTCTGCTAGCTTTATGTTCAGAAAACAGGACTGGAAGAACAGAGGCCACTTTTACCTACAAGAGATAGAGGAAGAGACTGCACAGAGGTGGGGGATGAGTCCCATACCTTTGTTCTGAGCCCAGATCTGAGAATCTGTCCGAGTTTCTAGCAGATTCACCAGTTTTAGCATCCTCAATGGCTTGACCCTCCCTTGAGCAGCTCTTTAAAGCCAGGGAACTTGCCCCCAGCTTCTCTGTCCTCAGCATACAGCAGGTGCATGTGAGTGAATGCATGCATGGTGGGCTCCTGTAACAACTTGCGATGATAGAA
Organism: Carlito syrichta; assembly: GCF_000164805.1. Taxonomy (NCBI): domain Eukaryota; kingdom Metazoa; phylum Chordata; class Mammalia; order Primates; family Tarsiidae; genus Carlito; species Carlito syrichta. The sequence goes on along the minus strand of NW_007098946.1, from coordinate 17,256 downwards.
ACCAGAAGTTTAGGAATGGAAGTGACATGATAGGCCAGATGGTCCAACTCCCTCCACAAGACTCAGAAACAGCAAGCACTTGCCCAAGGTGACAGAGTTCATGGAAGAGATTTGGGAGGGATACGTTAGCCAGATTTCAGAGATCAACCACAGCTAAGGCCAGCTTGCTTGGCTTGGTTCAGAAATGAGGGGGGCCCTGTTGGCAGCGACTCCCATACCAGAATCCCCGCAGTGGCTCCACCCAAAGCTCAATTACTGCTGGGAGAGGCCTGATGCTCTCATAATGAAGTCATATCTATCGCGAAGGTCCTTGAGGCGACTTAACTGTGAAATAATTACATGTGCCTTGGAACTGGGAGATCAAGGATTTCTAGCCAACATCCAGTGATGCTCTTAAAAAGGTTTCACTGAAAACTACAGGTGGGGTGGGGAGAGGTAAGGTTTCCAAGCCAGGATGCCATGTTTTAATTCTGCCTTTTATGTTTGGCATCATCTCATGTATGCATATACATCACTGTATAGATACATTAAAACAACATTAAAGGAAGATTAAAGAGTTACAGTTGTCATCCATAATCATATTTTTATAACTAAGTGGTACCCACACGTATATATCTCCTTGTTTAACCACACAAACAATACATGAAACTAAACAGTCAGTAAAAATGCCTGGTCTAGTCCCCCATCAGTTCCCCTCTCCTTTCCTGAAGTAGCACAGTTGTAAACTTGGTGTATATCTTTCCAGAAAGTTTATCTGAATTTACATCTAAGTATACACATATATCTATACATTAGTGACACACAAACACACCCATAAACACAGTGTCTATTTTCAACATTAATGGGATCACCTTATATATTGTTCTAGAACTCGCTCCCCCCACTGCCGTTCCCTCCTTCCTTTATTACATCTTGGAGTTCTTTCCATCCATGATACTTACAAAGAGAGAGCTACTTTCATCTTTCTAACAGCTACACAGTATTCTGCTTTATGGAAATATCATCTTTTTTTTTTTTTTTTTACCAGTTCCAACTAAAGGACATTTATGTTTTTCCATTTTTTCAATAGTCCTAATGGTGAATATACATAGATTTCTTCTCTGCCTCTCTCACACTACTGATCAGTCTTCTTATTCATGGCAGCAGACTGTCTTGCTGAGGATATTAGCTCCACTAGGGTAAGGACTTCATCTACTTCTCTGCCTGTTTCATTCCCAGTGCCCAGAACAGTGCCCAGAACTGGCATGTGTGCACAAGTTGAATGAGTAACTGACCATCAAGGAGAGGACATAGTTGCAAACTATTTTAACCATTAATGTTCATCTAATGCCTGCACTTGACACAGGCATTTTGACTCCCTAATTGCATTTTTTCCTCGAAACAACTGTGTGAGGTCAGTAGATCCGGAGCTGTTACTACTCCTGATGAATCATGGTTTAAAGTCAGGCCTTAGGAATCAGACAGACAAAGGTTCGAACTCCTGCTCTGTCACTTTCTGTGTGTGTCTTTGGAGAAGGTACTTAATCTGTGACTCCCAGATTTTAGTCTGTAAAAAAAGGGATGCACATACTTCCCCTCCAAGGGTTTTATGACAATTAAATGTGATAGCATATGTAAAGCATCTGGCATACAGGAAGCACTTAATAAATGGCAATTTCATTTATTTCCTTGCTCAGTATATTCTTTCTACCTTCCCAGTGTCAATCCCCATCATCCTCCTTGCTCTGTCTTACTGCCTATCAATTAATAGATTACCTGTTTTTCCTAAAGAATCTCCTGCTGTATCAGTCTTCCTCCACCCATGGGAGTTGCTTGGGAAGAAACATAGGAAATATTTCTTTGTCTTGTGTCATTTAAACACAACATCTTTGGCTTTTTCCTGAGCATTTTGTGTTTGGGCACTTATCACATTTAATAATAGTTAACTGACTAATCTCCCAACTAGTTATTCAAGGCAAGGACCATGATTGACTCAATTTTTTAACTCTGTTAATTGCAGGTCAGTTGCAAATTTCTTTATAAATGCTCGGTATTGGTGGAATGAATAAATGATCAGAAAATACTATAAATGTCTGCTTTTAAGTGGTCCCATGCTTTCATACTTCTTGGGGAATGGGAGATCTTACGACGACAGCATTCAAGCTGTCCCGAGCCAGCCTCACCATTGGATAGCTGGTGTGGGGAAATGACCTTTGTCTTTCTTCTCCAGAGTTGGTGTTTCTGTTTTTCCTTCCTCACTCCTCAGTCATATCTAACTCTGGCAATGCTTTGTCCAGGTTTACATTCCTTTTACAGGTTATTTTCTTTTCCCTTTTGAATTGCGAGTTTTGCCCACCTCTACTCTCTCCAAATAATTTAAAAGTCAAAAACAATCAAGCTACCCCAATCATGCTTGAGACGTTAAACTATAATGCTCTCAGAGAAAAAGAAAGACATACGAGGAAGGACACCCAAAACACAGAATTTATTTATAAAAAATTGTGGTTTTATTCCTGTATGTTTAAACTTCAGTCACCTTCAAAGTACTCTCTGATGCAATACGCCTATCAATATGCTTTTTTCACTGCTCAAAACAGTTTTTGAACTCCTCAATTTTGATGCCCTTTAGCGCTTCTGCTTTTTTTTGTTTCACCTCTTCCACATCAGCAAAGCATTTCCCTTTGAGGACTTTTTTCATCTGGGGAAACAAAAAATTGTTGCTTGAGGCAAGATGGCATAAATAGGGAGAGTGGGGCATAGGGGGCATGCCATTTTTGGTAAAAAATAAAAACTGCTGAACACTCATAAATCACCCATCAAGAAAAGGGCAAACTCTTTGAAAGACTCTCAAGAAAAAAAAAAAATTAACTGAAGATGAACACAGCTTCTTACAACAACAATAGTTGGTAAACTGATGCCAATGAGTTCCTAGAACACTAACCTAGCAGGAGAAGCCTGTACTATAAGGGGTCCACTCTCCAAAAAATAATTTCAAGTTTTTTGGGGTCCCCCTCATACATTTGGAAATAAAAAACAGATCCAGGACCATCCTACCCATGATCCTTTAAAGTCTCTCTAAAGGTCTTCATTAGTTCTTATGTCCATCAACCCATCTTGCTTAATAATTTGATTTCCCTTGTCAACCAACATTCACTTCTAATTTTTGTTTTGTGTAATATATGATGACCTCTATAACAACACCAATAAAATTTTACTGCATGCACATATTTACAAGGTAGTCTTCCTACAGTGAGCTCCTTAAGGGGAGATATCATGGGATTTTTAAATCTTTGAATCCCAGATGCTAACACAGTGTTTGGCAAATAGGTATATTTTGTGGAAGAAAAAATATCTCCTTGTCTTGTGTCATATAAACATAACATCAGCAGCTTTTTCCTGAGCATCTTATATTTGGGCACTTATCACATTCAATAATTGCTTTTGTCTCATTTTATTTTTCATGGCAAACAACCACTCTAATGCACTCAGGTTCCTACCAAGCTTAGCATTCTATATTTCTATGAGTAGGCCTTTAATAGTGGTTTTGGTGAAATCTGGATCATCATTTATAATATTGCTTCTATGAGGAGCAACATTCTGAGCTTCAGATAGTGACTGAGGAAGAAACTTTTGGATTTTGTTTGAAAATTAAGAACTTCGATCTCCCTTCCTGACTCAAGCATGGATTTTTTGTTGGATTTCAAGGGACCCTCACTCCTGTCAGGAAAAAGAGTGCCTTTGCTTTGAATGTGGCAGGGTGACAGCATTGAAGAAGAGGGAGTCTGGAAAGTGGTGGATCCCACTGGACCTTCAGACTGCATTACTCTTGTAAGGATCCAGCCATCTTGGATTTAACTGTGGACCTGCAAAGGGGAGCCCCAGGAGGGGCTTGGATTGGGGGGCAGGCCTGGGCTCTTTGTCCCTCTCCCCACTCCCCTCTCTCCAGGGGTCCTGTGGCTGGTCTGAGATTAGCATCTCATGCTTCTTGGCCTGTTCTTAGCCCCATCTTTCACTTCCTCTCTTCTCCTATTTGGTTTTCTGCTACAATATTTGCCCAAGATTCTTTACTTCTTTCTTTTTCTTTATCAAGGTATAAATATTTACAATAAAACACTTAAAAGTCTTAAGCGTGATGAGTTCTGGAAATTGTATACATCCGTGTTACCATCACCCGTATCAAGGCATAGAACATTTCCAGCCTCCAGAAAGTTCCTGTGCCTTTTCCCAACCCACCCACTCCCAGAGGCAAACGCCACTGAAGTCCATATCCACAGATTAGCTCTGTCTGTTCTGTCATAGAAACAGAATCACAGAGCCTGTTTCTTTCCTTTCTTTTATTCACTATCACAACAATTCCCCGTTAGATTGTGTGTAGACACAATCTAATTGCTTTCCAAGATGTGAAAAGTTAACATGCCACAATGTTTGACAGTGGTGGCCTCTGGGTAGGGGGAATTTGCCTGACAGTTTCTGAATTCTTTACACATTTTGGTATAATATAAAAAGTATACATGTAATTTCATACTAATGAGGGGAAAAAAGCTTCTTCATGGGACAGGAGGGCCTGGCTCTTGTGGAGAGAAGAACAAGTAGATTTGAAATGAGCCTGGTTGCCTGAAGGCTGACACCCTTCCTTGGCTCCTGTTGGTGGCTGGGAACTTGGTATATAACCTCAGGATCAGAAACCCCTGGAGCCACTTCCTGTCTGTATTCTTGTTCTTCGGAAAAGAACCATTTGACCAAAAGATTCCTTCTACCTCCAGCTCTTCCCCTTGGATCTTAGCAAAAAGAAACAATGTCTAAAGTGAGGGTCAAATATACTATGAAAGTCATGAAAAATACACACTCACACACATAATTTTAAACCCTTGATCACACCGCTGAGTTTTTAGTGATACACATAAAGCTAATCATAATACAGCAAAATATGTAATTATAGATAAATCTATACGCTGTGGTCTCTGAACGTCATCTCACTACAGATAAAGGGCAACCCCTTGTTCTGTTTCCCTGATGGCTCTGTGACACTGAGGGGTGCACACATGGAGGAGGGATGAGTATAAGAGAGGCATATATGCAGAAAAAGTTTGGATCCTGAAATATTTGTAGGAACACTTAAAACATGAAAAAGAGAAAGCCTAGCAATTTCACAACAGAATGCAAGGCCGAACTTCATTGGTTAAATGGTCCCATATGTGGCAATCTACAAAGCTGGAAGGTTTGAAATGGGCTGGCCTGTGTGGACTGCCTGGGCAGCAAGCAAGTCCTGCAACCTCACTGAGTCCATCTCTGCCTCTCTAAAATAGGGTATCAGTGACAGGGCCCACCTCAGAGGGCTGGCCAGAAAGGTGACTAAAGTGAGGTGTGGTCAGGTTCTTTGTAAGCCATGTGTTGACTGCCAATTGTGTCTTCCGAACCTAGAATAAATGCTCTGGAGGAGACGCGGGATCCAGGCTTTGTATTCTATGCCTTTTTGGAAGACTAAAGTGTTGTCTTTTTCCTTACCCTGTGGATCATGGCTTCCTCACTGAGGCAAAAAGTGGCATTTTGATAGGAAATTAGAGGTTGGGGGTGGAGAGAAGAAGACAAAGCTGTTAGAGTCAGCCAGACTTGAGTTGGAATCCAAACTCCCTCACTTACTAGAAGTGTGTGTAAGCTTGTGTGAACCCCTTAACATTTTAGAGTCTTAGTTTTCTCATGTTGAAAATAGGAATCGACTTTAGTGTATTCAATGGTATGTAGGACAGGTGCTGCTAGTGATAGAAATGAGAGATCTCTCGTGTGATGTGCCCTGGCAGCAGATGAGAAATAAAATAGACCTTGTCTTGCTTGCAGCACACCTGAACAGCTGCCCTTTAAACCAAGATCATGGGGCTCAGAGCCAGGGGCAGAAACGTGGAACTCTGGAGAATAAAGTTTTCCATCACACTGGGCATGGACAAGACGGATCACCTGGAGGGAGAAAATGCCACAGACCGGGCCAGATGGCTCAAGCCCATCTGGGGAAGATCCATATGCATGTGGTTGGCACCACAATCCACTCCCCATCTGGAAGGCCAGGTATGCTGTGTCTGTTCAGAGTCTCCCAGCAGCCAGACCCAGAGACTGGAGCCACTGGGGTGAGGAGTTGGTTGTTTTATTTTGAGCAGCAACAAGACATTCCCCTCCCTTCCTTTATCTGGACCCCTACTCCACTCTCCCAGATCATCCCAACAGGTACCTGTGAGCCCCTTCAGGGACACCTACAACCACCTTTGCCCAAGACTGGAGCCTGGACCATACCCTGGACAGGCTCGGGGCCTCACTGAATTTGGGTTTTGTTGAAAGCAGGGAGCCCAAGCCGCCTGTTCCTCTCTTCCAGGTCTTAGCGAAGTTTTCCTGTTTTGTACTACCAGGTGTTCACCAGGTAACCGTTTGGGGGGTTTTGCTTCTGAGACAGAAACAGTCCTTTGCACCCTGCCAGTCTCTTACCCCATGGCTGGGTCTACCTCTCCACCAACTCCCCACTCCAATTCCCTTCCCAACTACCAGGCCTCTGAGTTAGCAGCCTCCTGTTTATTGGGCTGTAAAGCTAGGATTTTTCACATTTCTGTTGCTTTCATTGACCATAACTTGACTCCGTCTTCCCCCCCCCCCCAGTTTTTTTCTTCCTAAATGGAATCTCTTGCAAGTCTTGCTTTTTAAATGGACGACAACGTGCGGACACTTCAAATCCCGACTTCATTTTCCTCCAGCCCACCTGGCCTCTGCCCTCCTGGGGGAACCCTCAGCTGCCTACTTGTGTTAGGCTCCACCGGTGGGTCATCACAGCGGACTGTCGTTGGGACCGTCTGATCTGTACGCGGTGCGAGCCCCAGACAGCTTCTCCCAGCGTGGGGCCGCGGAGAGCGGTGGCGCGCCGGACGAGGTCCTGCCTGAACCTCCGGCGCTCGCGCGCGCCCTGGGCACCAACGCGGGAGCTCTTGCCGGCGGCCCCGAAGGCGAGGTGAGAGGCCTCCGCTGCGCTCCAGACGCCTCCGCTGGGCATATGCGGCCGTCCTCAAAGTCATTTTTAATTCATGACAGCAGTTTAGGGACCATCGGAACCTCTACATGGCCTCCCTCAAAACCAAAACCACCACCAGCCGAGCGAGGAGAGGAGGCAGAGGCACCACCAGAACATGTGTCTCCCCTGTCTCCAGGAAAGGTATATTTGGGAAACCACTTTCCAGAGGGAACCTGCTGTCCCTCACGGAAGTTTACCCGTGTCCCACCTTTCCTTGCAGCCAAAATCGGACCCCCCGTGGATGTGTTGCTGGTCTCAAAATGGTTTCCATGAGGACTTAATAAAATTACATTAAAACGATCAAATATGCACTTGCAGAGAGATTAAAGATCTCCACAAATGCCTTTACATACACAAATGGAAATATACATACACAAATATACATCCAAAACTGTATCCAGCATACACTATATATAAAATATTATATGTTAAATAAATAATATAACAACGCGTAGTACAGAAACTAGAAGTTCAATATGCATTAAGCAATATATAATATGATGAAAACACATAATACGTATGTTACACAGTATATAATACAAACGGACCATCTATGTCACAGATCGTGCATAGGAAGCAGAGCGTCCTCTGAAATAGCCAGCTCAGTCCAGGGCGCCTGGGAGGAACGGGGGAGGCGCACCGCGGTCTCCCCAGGGCGGTGCCGCCCCCCAGCCCTGGCGCGGTCCCCGCACGCCCACGTGTTTTCGGGGTGAATGGAAAGATCCCAGGCGACCAGCTCCTTACTGGGGAAACGGAGTTAACGGATTGTCTCTTACAGAGGTCAGACTCCGATTTGGGGAGGGCACACATTTTGTAAATGACACCCGAGGGCATACTCACCACGTTCCCTGCAAGCCCTACACGTTTAGCGTTTGGTCTCCGGAGCATAAACCCAAGTATTCTGCCTCCGACACGTAAAACAACTTAAAGTGCCATTTTCCAACGTAGGCATTTAGAGGCAATTTGGACACTGAAACAGATCTTTATACGCAAGACGGGAACGTTCCAGAGGCCCTTTAAAGCTGCGGTTAGAAAGGCGGTTAGGGGACTCGATGACGGGCTGCAAGGAGAGATTCAAAGCGCAGTCAAAGGCATCGTTAGAAATTTGATATGAACCACGCACTCGCAAGTGATGCAGCTTAATGATAATTGCTGCGTGTGTTTGCTCTTCTCTGGCTGGGGAAATAGAAGAAACACTTTGACAGAAAAGTCGCTGTGAAGAGTCACAGCGTTTAACCGGGGATCTCTCTCAGCGGCCGATGTTGGCTCACCAGCCGCCTAAAGCACCGTGGTGGGAATTGGCTTTTCTCCGAGGTTACCAGGAAGCGGAGACGCAAAACCCATCTCTGAAAGATGCGAGCGCGTGTTAAGCGAGGAGGGCCCTTCCTCAGGGCGGCCTCGGGACCCCAGACCCGCTGTGACCCCCGGTTCCCGAGGGCTGGGCGCTGGGCTGCGGGGCCGTCCCTGCCCTGGGCGCGCCGCTGCGGGAGCGGCTTGCCTTCGCAGTCTCCCAGCTCGCTCC
>NW_007098946.1:7864-8231 GCF_000164805.1 Carlito syrichta | reverse complement strand
GGGGGGCCCCGGCATGTGAGTGTGGCCGGGCAAGGGGTGCAGAGGCGGGGTCCAGGACCGGAGGGCTCCTTCCCGCTCTCCTTGGGCACGGCCCTAGCGAGATGCCGCAGAGACCTCCGGTCATCGACGCCCTCGGGACCCGGCCGGGGGGCGCCTGCTCCGGGAGGGGAGGGTCTTTGCGGGGGCACGCGAGGGGGTGGTGTGGTGGGCCGACGCTGTGCGCCTCTTCCGAAGCTCCGGCCCCTGTCCGCGCTTCTGTCCCCGGCTCACCCCGCGCAGGCCGGGCGGCGCTGGAGAAGACGACGCTGGAGGAGGCGGCCTTGGGGCGGCCTCTCTGACGCCCCGGGAGCTCGGCCGCGCTCGGGGG
>NW_007098946.1:6286-7844 GCF_000164805.1 Carlito syrichta | reverse complement strand
GCGCTCGGGTGTTCCTGCCCGCCGGCGCAGGCGCGGCTCTGTGGCCACCAGCCGGGGTTAAGGGGCCGCTCTGAGCGACGTGGGGACACGGGCGCGCCGAGTTTCGACTGCCGCCACTCAGCGCTGCCCGGCTAGCCTCTCTGGCCGCGCGGCGAGGCCCTCAGCAGGCCCCTGGTCTTAAACCCGGACCTGGGTCCGCAGGAGACGCAGAAAGGGGGCGTGGGGCCGGGAAAGCGGCCCGGGGGACAATGGCCCGGGAGTGCACGCGAGGCAGGCGCCGAGTTACTAGGCGGGGCCGCCCGGGGGAGCCTTGCGAGTGCCACCCGGCGCCCCAGGGTGCCTGAGAGGCGACACTTCCCCACCTTTCTTTGTTGGCTTGAGTGCAGGCGTCTGACGACTCTGGGTGGGGAGGACAGTTGGGCCGTCCCAGGGCTCCTCGGGGAGCAGTCACTGCACCCGTGGCCAGGAGGTGGAGGTGTGCAGAGTGACTTTATGTAACCTCTCTGAGCCTCAGTTTCTCATCCGAAAACTGGGTATCATGCCTCCTTCCCTAGTTTACCACACCAGATTGTGACGTTCACTGAGGTTATTGGTTTGAGCAAAAACGCGATTTAAAAAATGTTAAGGCTCAATGCAGGTGAGGGGCATTGTGAGCGTTCTTCCAAGTCTTTCCTAATCCTCGCCTAGTTTCAAGGAGAGTTGCAGAATCCAAAAGAAAAAAGCCTCCCGTTTCCTCTTTTCCTCAGAAGGCGTGATGCCCCTTCAAAGCCCCGGCCCAACTCCCGAGTCCAGAAAATGTGGAGGTACTAAAACAAGAAATGGGTCCAGTCCCTGAGAGGGGCTCGTGGGACCCCAGCGTCGCGGGTTCGAAGGCTGATCGACCCTGAAAAGCCCAAGGGAGCCCTTTATGAAGCCGGGCGAGGACCAGACTCCAAGTTGAGAGGCTGGCAACAAAAAAGATGCCAGAGCGCGCAGAGGAAGGACCGGAACGTGTCCCCACTTCCCACTCTGGTCCTGCGCCGGGCCTCAGAAAGCTCCAGGAGGGTGCTCCTGTGGGCAGATAGAGACGCAGCTTTGGGGGCGACAGACGCACCCACCCGCCACCCCGGGTGCCTCCACCCCCTCTAGGCGCCTGAGCAGGTGTGCCCCTGTCCCCTGGCTCCCGCGTCCCTGTCTGTGTGACGTCTGGCTGTCCCTTGCTGGGTCCTAAGCTTTCATTCGAAGGCAGCTGAGGGAGAAACTGGGCGCTCCTTGGTCTGTGTCCTTCTCCCAGTGGCGAATCGGGGCAGCGTGTGTGTGGAGGGCTTGGTAAACTTCGACGTGGCGGAGGACATGCAGCCCAAGGGTGAGGTCCTGCGGGTGGCTCCAGGCGCCAGCGCGGAGATTCTGACTCTGAAAGGCAGGGCCTCAAAACCGGCGGACCTCGGAGGACGCAGACAGGCCTCCCGACGACGTCCGAGAAGGACCCCTTCTCTGCAGTCCCCCGGCGCAACCGGCGCCGGGGCCAGGGTGTGGACCCTCCCACGAGAGCCCGGCGTTCGGAGCGCTTTCGCCGACG
>NW_007098946.1:2216-4797 GCF_000164805.1 Carlito syrichta | reverse complement strand
CCAGGTGAAAGCTCCCCAGGCAGCCCCCCCCCCCCGCACCTAATCTGAGGTTCGGGTCTGTGCACCGCTGACCCCACATACTGCGTAGGCCTAGCGCGGAGCCACGATGGTGAGGCGCTGCGGCTTGCTGCTTTGAAGCGCAGGGGGCCTTGCAGGAAACTCGGAGCAGATGCTTATCAGAGACCCTCAGGAATCTCTGCCTTCTGATGCCAACCAGGAAGCCAGGAAACCCAGGCCTCTCTCACTCCTACATCTCCCTAGGGAAGTTCACGCTTTTGGGAGTGCCGATGGAAGAAGCATAGGACCAGCCTTAGCTCATATTTGTATAACTTTATTGTTCGCCGCCCTGGGGGTGGATAGGTAATAACAGCAACATCAAAGAAAGAGCTATCTTTTATTGTAGTTCATTACATGCCAGACACCGTCTAAGCACCTTGCTTTGCTTATCTCAATAAACAATGCCGAGGGCCAGGGTACTATTATTTATTTCCATTTCAAAGAGAAAACAGAGGCACAGAGAGGTTAGGTAACTTGTCCAAGATCGCACAGTTAGGCTGTAAATGCAAGCCTCTTTTTTTTCCCCCCCGCTTGTTTTTTTTTGGGGGGGGCAGGTTTATTAAGGTACCATTAGAGTAAAATTTACCTTTTGGAGTGCACAGTTCTATGAGTTTTGAAAAAACATACAGTTGTATAAATACCACCACAAACAGGAACTAGAAGTTCTATCATCCCCGAAACAAGGCCGACGGCTAACCTTCGCTGCCTGGTAGGCAGCATTGGCTATATCTTTACATATGACAAATGAGGTCGGGAGAAGTTTCAGGCTTCTCAAGGTCGTTCAGTGACAGATCTGGGATTAGGACCTTCAAATGTGTCTGCTAGTCCGGTTGCCTGCAGAATGTAGATTCCTGAGTCTACAGAGCCTGACAGGCAGCGGCGGCTTGGGGCTCACACAGGCGGAGGGAAGAAGCTCCTTGCTCTAAGTTGGAGCCACAGAAATCCCACTGCAGGACCGGTACTTAACCAAGTACCCACTCCTGGGTGGCTTAGGAACAAAGCGGGGCCACGTTCTGCAAGCCCCGAAGCCGCGACTAAAGTGACACGCAGCAGTGCCATCCAGGAGCTCAGGGTCCCAGTCCAGACCAAAGTGCCCAGTGCCCTGGCGCGCCTCCAGCGGCCAGTACCGTTAATGAGTTACCATCCTAGTTAATTCCCCCGCATGTCGGGCTGGACGGTGCGAACCTTCCCGGCCCCGAGGTTTGGGCGCATGCATTAGCATAGATCACCCAACGTCAAGAGCTTCCGCGCGGTCTCCCACGCACCGGAAACCCACTGCTTTTTCAGGGGGACCAGAGCTAGCGTGGAGCCCGCAAGCTTGGGGCAGAGGAACTGGCATGTCTTGCTCCCCTCTGGCAGGCGGGCACCAGACCCCGCTTTTCTCTCACCCTCCCCACCTGCCGGCCCCGGGGGCACACCTGGCCATCGAAGGGCCCTTTGCAAAAGGCAAGCGGCCTGCCCCAGCGGGACTCACCTGGGGCAGGAGGCTGAGCGGTCCCCTTTCCAGACTGTCTCTTGCTCCCTTCAGACACTCCCCCAACAGTATCCTGGCCGAAGGGGGAAGGGTTGAGGGTTGAGGAAGTAACGACTGCACTTTTCGCTCACGGCACAAAGTTTTTGTTTTTTTGTTTTTGAGTTGGAGTCTCACTCTGTCGCCCAGACTGGAGTGCAGTGGCCGCTCCCGGCCACCACAGCCTCGACCTGCTGGGCTCCGGCGATCCCTCCGCCTCAGCCTTCCAAGTAGCTGGAACTACAGGTGCGCGCTACCACGCCCAGCTGATTTTTTTTTGTTTATTGTAGAGATGAGGTCTCACCAAGTTGCCCAGGCGGGTCTCGAACCCGCGGGCTCAGGCAATCCACTCACCTCAGCCTCCCAAAGGCGCGGGATTACAGGCTGAGCCACCGAGCCCGGCTGGTACAAAGTTTTAAAAGAGGGGAAAGAGCCAACACCCTTACATATCACACACCATCCAATCTTACCCTATCTCCCAGGCACAGACTGGATTGCCCTTGTCCTCAAGGTCAACGACTTTTATATCCCTAGTCAAGATCAGTAAGGGTGGAGAATTCAGTGGCCTTGGTTTGCAAGTCCCGGATCTGTGGCTGAGTTTGGAGAGCCTGGCCTGAGGGCGCTGCCAGAGCCCAACCCTCCAGTCCTCCAGAGGCTCTCTGAAGTACCCTCTCTTGCTTGCCAGCACTCAGGATCCACAGCCGGACCAAATGGTTTGTTTCCAGCTTCAGAAACTCAAGGGCTGAGCCCTAGCTTGTCCCTAACTTGCTGGCTGGGCACAGTCGGAAGACCACTCCCCCCTTTGCCATGGCTTCAAGTTTCCTGCCAGCCCAGGCCAGGTGGGGCCTCTGTCCCCACAGCCTAATGAGAGGAGGATATCCAAATTGAAGATGATTTTAGGGGAGGGTGGTTCAGGCCTGAGGGAGGTGCATCTTCAGATGTGCCCCTACCCTAAGGATCTGAATCCAACACCCAGACTCTTTGGGCCTGGAAAAATGGGGGGGGGGGGGAAGG
>NW_007098946.1:673-2129 GCF_000164805.1 Carlito syrichta | reverse complement strand
GGGGGGGGGGGGGGAAAGCAAAGCCACCTGGAGTCATCTAAGGATCAATAATGGGGCCAGGACCCCAGCCTGGAGCTGGTGTCATGGAGGAGGTGGGAAGCCTAAGGGAGAGGCAGGTTTCTCCCACTGGGAGGGCAAAGCTGAGTCACACACCTGTCTCGTGTGTGCATGTACATGGATGTGTGCCCTGGGAAGGCTGGGGGGAGGTGTAAAGATGATCTCTGTTGGCTCCCCACTAATCTGTCTGATGCCCTGACAACCCCGAAAACACTGCTCTCGACTCCCCTCTTGCTACAAGTGTTTCCGGAAAGGATTTTGGACACCTGCCCCAATGCTACCCTATACCTGGAATAAAGAAGGAGAGTAATGGACACAAACACAAACACATAGCAGGTGAAAGCGAGGGAGGGGAGGGGCAGCCAGAAAAGCACAGAGGAGTCCTGAGACCCAGGCCCTCAGCGAGGTGTCAGTGAAGGTGCAGCCTTCCTGGCTGTGGACTTCACTCTTCTCCCCCCTCCCGATGGACTTCTCCCGGGTCTCACGGCAACCCGGTCACCAAACACAGGCATTTCCCTGTCCTTAAGTGAGATGACAGGGGCCTGGGAGTAACAGATTCAAAGGACGCTAGATTTTTAAAAATCATTAATTGTAAACGCGCAAAATACCTGGTGGTACTTCACTTTAAAAGAATGTAAGTGACAAAAAAAAAAAAAAAGAGGCGGCTGATGAATAGATAATACATCTTTAACCACCAATAAACAGAGAGCAGCGCCAGCAGCCTGGGGGATGTGATCATAATTATGCTGCCGCGCGAGCCAATGGGGACGAGGGAACTCGGCCCTAAAATCGTCCCAAAACCGAGGGCGAGCTCGAAAATGCGGACGAGGCGTAGGACCGGAGAGATGCGAGCTGCAGTCCCCAGCTGCAAGCCCTGGGTTTGCACAGCAACCCGCCCTTGGGACAACAGATGGCAGAATAATAATAACAGAAATAATAATCACCATCATAACCATAAACATAAATAATAATAACTGCAACAAAGTCAACAAAAACAGCTACAACGGAACCACAAGAATACAGTAGCACCACGTCGGGCTCTCCCCTGACCTTGGACTCCCGGTCCCAGATATTCCAGAAGGAACTGTTTTGGGGAAGGAGGTGCGCACCCTTCCAGATAGAAAAAGCGAGAGACTGCGGGGCGAGGGCGGACGAGAGTCGGAAGCCCACCGCTCCCGCGGGGTTGGCGGCTGCCGCCTCAACTTGCAAGTGAATCTGCCGGGTCAAGGATCGCGAAGGCACGGACCCTGGGACCTCGAGGCTACGAGCATTTGGAGGGCTGGGAGGACCCCCGACCTCGCCCCAGCCTCCCCCCTCGCCTAGGAAACTGCTGGGAGTTTTTGCTGAGGGTGGGGATTGGTGTAACCGAAAGGCGCCTTCAGCCGCCCCCCCCCCGGGA
>NW_007098946.1:0-592 GCF_000164805.1 Carlito syrichta | reverse complement strand
GGCGCGACCGAGGCGGCGGCGCCGACTCCGTTCCACTCTCGGCCGGGATCCAGGCCTCCGGGTTCCCAGGCGCTCGCCTCCCTCTGACGCACTTTAAAGCGTCTCCCCCCCTCCACCTCAGGGCGAGTAATAGCGACCAATCATCAAGCCATTTACCAGGCTTCGGAGGAAGCTGTTTATGTGATCCCCGCACTAATTAGGCTCATGAACTAACAAATCGTTTGCACAACTTGTGAAGAAGCGAACACTTCCATGGATTGTCCTTGGACTTAGGGCGCCCTGCCCGCCTTTTGCAGAGGAGAAAAAACTTTTTTTTTTTGCCTCCCCCGAGAAACTTCCCCCCCTCCCTGCCTCTAACTGCGATCCCCCCACGCCATCTCGCCCAAAAAAAAAAAAAAAAAAAAAGGAAAAAGAAAAAAAAAAAAAGAAATTACCCCAATCCACGCCTGCGAATTCTTCTGGAAGGCTTTCTCCCCCTCTCCAGGTTGGGCGCGTTTGGTGCAAGATTCTCGGGATCCTCGGCGGCGCCTCTCCCTCTCCCTCCCCCCTCCTTTCCTCTTTCCTTTCCTTCCCTTTCCTTTCTCTCTTCCTT
>NW_007098945.1:0-482 GCF_000164805.1 Carlito syrichta | reverse complement strand
GATTACAGGCTGAGCCACCGAGCCCGGCTATATATATATATTTTTTAAGTCAGAATCTCACTGTGACCCAGGCTCGAGTGTAGTGGCACACTCACGGCCACCATAGCCTCCACCTGCTGAGTTCAAGCGATCCTTCCACCTCAGCCTCCAAGTAGTTGGAACCATAGGTGTGGGCCACCAAGCCCGGCTAATTTTTTGATTTACTGTAGAGATGAGAATCACCAAGTTGCTCAGGCTGGTCTCAAACCTGTGGGCTCAGGCAATCTTCTCACCTCCACCTCCCAAAGTGCCGGGATTACAGGCGTGAGACACCATGCCCGGCTAAAAGTGAGTAATATATATATATATTTGAGTTGAAGTCTCAATCTGTTGCCCAGGTTGGAGTGCAGTGCATGCTCATGGCCACCACAGCCTTGACCTGCTGGGCTGAGGCGATCCTTCCACCTCAGCCTTCTAAGTAGCTAGAACTACAGGCATGTGCC
>NW_007098944.1:0-469 GCF_000164805.1 Carlito syrichta | reverse complement strand
CCCAAAAAAAAAAAAAAAAAAAAAAAAAAAAAAAAATTCCATGGGTACTTGAAAAAAAAGGTGTATTCTGCTGTCGTGTGAAGATTATATACATAGAGGGTGACAAAAACAAGTATATGCATTTGAAGAAAGGAAAAAACTGAATTAAAATTATAATACTCAATAAGATAAATACAAGTCATGCTTGACTTCTGCAATTACAAGAGGTGCTCAAAGTGGTTACCATCAGTGTCCAGACACTTTTCATTACGGTGAACATCTATTAACATTGCTTAAGGCCGGGCTTGGTGGCTCAGACTGTAATCCCAGCACTTTGGGAGACCAAAGCGAGTGGACTGCCTGAGCCCGCAGGTTCGAGACCCACCCCGGGCAACTTGGCAAGACCTTGTCTCTACAATAAATCAAAAAAATTAGCCAGGCATGGTAGTATGTGCCTGTAGTTCCGGCTACTTGGAAGGCTGAGGCAGGA
>NW_007098943.1:0-510 GCF_000164805.1 Carlito syrichta | reverse complement strand
TATTTGTTTCACTTTTTTTATACTTGAAGACAGATTCTTCTTTTTTCATTTTTTGTTTTTGTTACTTTTTATTAGATAAAGGTACTTCTGTTGGGGTAGGTGTTTTCGTTGTTTTTATACTTGACCTTCCTCTTCTGGTCCACATGTGGGAAAGGCAGTGATGGCAGGAAGAGTGGTGAAATGGGGAGAAACCATATGACACTGCTTCAATAATACAGTCTGGAAGGGACAGAGCAGGGCTCTTTCTCTAGTTCAGAGCTTGTTCCCTCCTTCTGGTACTGGCACTAGGGGCTCTGGTTCTCTGTGAGCTCTGGTGACCTCCTCCATAACCTTTGTGCCTCATTAGCAGAATTGGCAAGCAACCAGGGTCCTCTATGACACAGGTGCTCTTGGACACATGGAGTGGCTTTCTTTCATCTTGGTGGAACTGCCCCTTTCACTTATGTGTGGAAGCAAAGCAGTCTTATTATTTGAGAGTTGGTATTCTCCTTCAGTCCTCAGATGAGCAGG
>NW_007098942.1:0-463 GCF_000164805.1 Carlito syrichta | reverse complement strand
CGGCCACTGCACTCCAGTCTGGGTGACAGAGTGAGACTCCAACTCAAAAAAAAAAAGGGCCAATGAGAAACCTTTTGTCCAGTCTGTTTTGCATTGCTGTAAGGGAACGCCATGGCTGGGTGGTTTATACAGAAAAGGCTGATTTGGCTGAAGTTTCCAGGGGGCACTGTCATCTGCCTCAGGAAACTTCTGCTCATAGTAGGAGGTGACAGGGATGCAGGCGTGTCACATGGTGAGAGAGAAAACAAGAGGGAAGGAAGAGGGAGGGGGTGCCAGGTTCTTCTCTCAGCTCTCTTGAAAACGAATAGAGGGAGAACTCACTTGTTACTGCAGGGAGGGCACAAGCCCTTCTTGAGGGATCCAGCCATCACCTCCTACCAGGCCTTGCCCTCAACACAGGGACCATATTTCTTTTTTTTTTTTTTTTTGAGTTGAAGTCTCACTCTGTCCCCCAGACTGGAGT
>NW_007098941.1:0-453 GCF_000164805.1 Carlito syrichta | reverse complement strand
ATTCGGCCATACTCTCTGGGGTCCCTGGTCTTTGGAAGGGAGTGGGCATCACGGTGGGGCTCCAATGGGGTGGGGGCCAGTCACGTGTGTCACGTGTGTCATCCTAGCACTCTGGGATGCTGAGGCCAGAGGATGGCCTGAGCCTCCGTGTTTGAGACAACCTTGGGCACCTTGATAAGAACTCGTCTGTATAGGAAGCCAAAAAATGAGTAAATGTGGTGGCGCACGACTGTCGTTCTGGCCACTTGGGAGCCTGCAGTGGGAGGATAAGTGGACCTCAGCCAGTGGAGGCCATTGTGGCCAACAACAGGCCCCTGCTCTACAACTTGGGCAATAAAGTGGGACTCCAATTCATAATAGTAATACCATCCACCACCACTACAAACACAGGCTGGGCTCAGGGGCTCAGCCTGGCATACCAACACTTTGGAGGCCCACACAAGTGGT
This sequence comes from Carlito syrichta, assembly GCF_000164805.1. NCBI lineage: Eukaryota > Metazoa > Chordata > Mammalia > Primates > Tarsiidae > Carlito > Carlito syrichta. The sequence continues at coordinate 6 of NW_007098941.1, read as the reverse complement.
TGGCCT
>NW_007098940.1:0-443 GCF_000164805.1 Carlito syrichta | reverse complement strand
GCCACTGCACTCCAGTCTGGGCGACAGAATGAGACTCCAACTCAAAAAAAAAAAGAATTTTTTTGTATATTTTGGATAATAGTCCTTTATCAGATGCGTCTTTGCAAATATTTTATACCAGTTTCTGACTTGTCTTCTCATTTTCTTTACATTGTTTTTCACAGAGCAGAAGTTTTAAAAATTCAAATCAAGTTCAATGATTTCTTTCATGGATTGGGCCTTTGGTGTAGTATCTAAAAAGTCATTGCCATACTCAAAGTCATCTAGGTTTTCTCCTACGTCATCCTCTAGGAGTTTTACGGTTTTGCATCTTACATGTAGATGTAGAATTCATTGTGAGTTAATTTTTTTTTTTGTTTTGAGTTGGAACTCTGTCACCCAGACTGGAGTGCAGTGGCCACTCCCGGCCACCGCAGCCTCGACGTGCTGGGCTCCAGCGATCC
>NW_007098939.1:0-699 GCF_000164805.1 Carlito syrichta | reverse complement strand
TTTTTTGATTTATTGTAGAGATGAGGTCTCGCCAAGTGCCCAGGCGGGTCTCGAACCTGCAGGCTCAGGCAATCCACTCACCTCGGCCTCCCAAAGCGAGGGATTACAGACTGAGCCACCGAGACTGGTTCATACTCTGGTTTTGAATCTTGCCTTTATTGCTTATCAGTTGTAAAACCTTGGCAAGTCCTTAACTTCTCTGTCCCTCAGTTTTCTCACCTGTAAAATGCTGAAAATAATAGTGCCTGCTTCACTAGTTGTTGTAAGGATTATATTTGGTGAACTGGTATACATTTAGTGGCGTGAGTTCCTTAAAGCATATGAAATTGCTGATGACTGTTACTGATGTGCATACAGAAAGAGGTCATTTTATTTATTTATTTATTTATTTATTGAGTTGGAGTCTCACTCTGTCGCCCAGATTGGAGTGCAGTGGCCACTCCCGGCCACCGCAGCCTCCACCTGCTGGGCTCCGGCGATCCTTCCGCCTCAGCCTTCCAAGTAGCTGGAACTACAGGCGCGTGCTACCACGCCCAGCTAATTTTTTTTTTTTTTTTGATTTACTGTACAGATGAGGTCTTGCCAAGTTGCCCAGGTGGGTCTTGAACCCGCAGGCTCAGGCATCCTCTCACCTCACTTTCCAAAGGTGCGGGATTACAGGCTGAGCCCCCAACCCAGCCATTTTATTCATTTATTTTC
>NW_007098938.1:0-443 GCF_000164805.1 Carlito syrichta | reverse complement strand
AATCTGTCAAAAACCTCCTTGCACTGATAAAGGACTTTGGCAAAGTCTCAGGGTATAAAATAAATATGCAAAAGATAATCACATTCTTATACAGCAACAGCAAACAGGCAGAGAAACAAAAAGCACAATCCCATTCATAATAGTCATTTTAAAAATGAAATACCTCAGCAATGTCCTAACCAGAGATGTGAAAGACCTTTTCAACAAAAGATCTTTTCTACTCAAAGAAATCAAATAAGACACAAACAAATGGGAAAATATTCCATGCTCATGGATTGGAAGAATCAAAATTGTTAAGATGTCCATCCTGCCAAAGGCAGTCTACAGTCTTTTTTTTTTTTCCATGCAAAGTTTGTTTATTTATTTATTTATTTTTAAACCATATTTTTTTATTTTAAAATTGTGGGGTACAGTTAAGGGTTAGGTATACAAATATGCATCGT
>NW_007098937.1:0-465 GCF_000164805.1 Carlito syrichta | reverse complement strand
GGTCTCACTGCCCAGGCGGGTCTCGAACCCGCGGGCTCAGCAATCCACTCACCTCAGCCTAATTTTGTATTTATTGTAGAAACAAGGTCTCGCCAAGTTGCTCGGGCTGATCTCAAAACCGCAGGCTAAGGCAATCCTCTTGCCTTGGCCTCCCAAAGTGCTGGGATTACAGACTGAGCCACGAACTGATTTTCTTTTTTTGAGTTGGAGTCTCACTTTGTCACCCAGGATGGAGTGCAGTGACATACTGACGGCCACCCCAGCGTCGACCTGCTGGGCTCCAGTGATCCTCCTCAGCCTTCCAAGTAGCCCGAACTACAGGCACGTGCCACCACGCCCAACTGATTTTTTATTTTATTTTTTTTTTATTTTTTGAGTTGTAGTCTCACTCGGTCGCCCAGACTGGAGTGCAGTGGCCGCTCCCAGCCACCGCAGCCTCGACTTGCTGGGCTCTGGCGATCCTTC
>NW_007098936.1:0-545 GCF_000164805.1 Carlito syrichta | reverse complement strand
CCCTTGCAACCACAAATCTGTTTCTCTATAACTCGGTCATTTTGAAAATGTTATACAAACGAAATTATACAGTATGAAACTTTTTAGGATTGACTTTTTTTCCCACTCAGCACAATGCTCTGCAATCCATGCGAGTCATTGTATATATCAACAGTTTGTTCCTTTTTATTGCTGAGTAGTGTTTCATGGTATAGATATACTATAGTTTGTTTAACTACTTACTGTTGAAGGATATTTGAATTGTTTTCAGTTTTTGGCTTTATGAATAAAACTGATGCAAACATTTGTATCAGTTTGACATTTGTATCGCATGACTATAAATTTACATGTATCTAGGCTAAATGCCAACTGAAATTATTTTTTCATGCGTCTGTTGGCTGCTTGTATGTCTTCTTTTTTATTTTTACTTATTTATTCTTTTAAAGATGTGGAGTACAATTAAGTATTAGGTATACAAGTGGTCATTGTACAGGTAACGTTTGGTCATCACCTTGCCTGATTTGAGATCAGGTCCCCTTATTAATGTTGTGTTTCCTCCCCACTCC
>NW_007098935.1:0-429 GCF_000164805.1 Carlito syrichta | reverse complement strand
GTTTGTATGCATGGAAGTTTGTGTGCACGCCTGGGAGCACGTGTGCACACGCTCCCACGTGTGCACCAAAGACACCAACAACCTTAACATTTTAAGAAACCAGAAAACTCTCCAACAAGGCAGGATGCCTACAGCTTGTGGAAGGCCAGTCACGCGGGATGTGCCTGGACCCCTCATGCAGCTCCGACATGGGCTGGGTGGAACGGGACCCTGCCCGCAGCAGTACCCCGTGCTGGGGTGTCGTGAGGGTACAGACACACGGTGCGTGCGTGTCACCTGTGTGTGGAAGTGGCATGGGCGGGGGGTCCCTTGGGGGCGGAGCGCTCTGCGCCTGCCGGACCGATCCCGAGCTCACTCTGCGCCAGCGGTTCCTGCACACCCAGCCACGCTCGACCAGACGGGGGCTTCAAGGCAAACCTCGGGGCAGGG
>NW_007098934.1:0-429 GCF_000164805.1 Carlito syrichta | reverse complement strand
TTTTTTTTTTTTTTTTTGTTGGAGTCTCACTCTGTTGCCCAGACTGGAGTGCAGTGGCCGTTCCGGCCACCGCAGCCTCAACCTGCTGGGCTCCGGCGATTCTTCCGCCTCAGCCTGCCCAATAGCTGGAACTACAGGAGCGCGCTTCCACGCCAGGCTAATTTTTTGATTTATTATAGAGATGAGGTTTCATCAAGTTGCCTAGGCGGGTCTCGAACCCTCAGGCTCAGGTAATCCACTCACTCACCTCAGCCTCCCAAAGCGCGGGATTACAGGCTGAGCTACCGAGCCTGGCTGGGGATTTAATTTCTTTTTTCCTTTTTTTGTTTTTTTTTGAGTTGGAGTCTCACTCTGTCGCCCAGACTGGAGTACATTGGCCGCTTCTGGCCACCGCAGCCTCGCCTGCTGGGCTCCGGCGATCCTTCCGCC
>NW_007098933.1:0-596 GCF_000164805.1 Carlito syrichta | reverse complement strand
ACAGCGCCCTCACCACCGGCGGGGGCCGGGCCCCTGGGCTCCCTGCCCTCCAGCTGGCTGGCCGCTCGGCCCTCCTGGAAGGGACGGCTCTGTCTCTTGGAGCCTGGGGCTGGGAGGGGCTTCCACGGGAGGAGGCCACCGAGGAGGCTGTGTCCGCGCTGTCCCGCCAGGGCGCCTCGCTGGAGGGTCCCGCAGCCACTGCAGCCCTGCTGGCGTCCCAGAGCGATGACAAGCTCGCGGCCGACAGGCGGGCCCTCAGCTGGCGCTGGGCTCTCCTGCTCCTCTTGGGGAGCGACCTGAGATTCTGCCAGAGCTTCTGGCCGGCCTCCCCCAGAGAGGACTTTGGGGTGCGGGAGGAGGTGGTGCCCTCTGTGGGCGCTGTCGCTGGCTTGGCCCACGGCAGCCTCTCCCCGGGCGGATGGGACAGGCCCGGCTGTGGGGAGGCCTGAAACAGAGGACAGGTGAAGCCTGGCACGGCCGCACAATCCCCCCAGATACGGGGACTGGCTCCCCCGGCTACCTTAGGCCGTGAACCGCCGGCGTGAACCCCTAGACCGGCCCCAAGGTTCTTCTTCCTTTCCTTTTTTTTTTTTTTT
>NW_007098932.1:0-783 GCF_000164805.1 Carlito syrichta | reverse complement strand
GGGTCGGTTTCTCTTCGGAGAGGCGCGAGACCCGGGACGCTGAGCAAACGCAGGGCGCGCGGGAAGGCGGGGAGCAGGGCGGGCGGGCGGCGAGTGCGGCCCGAGACCCATTTCGCGGACGGGCGGGGCCTGGGAGGCGGTCCCCCCAAGGCTGCGCGCATCCGCGGTTCTCTGATGCGTCTCCTCTTTCGAAAGCGGCTGGACAGAGGCCGCTCCCGGAGGCAGAGGCGCGAACGTCAGGGGTTCACACCCATCTGCGTCCAGCTCTCGGCGCCACTACTAACTAGCTGTGTGACCCCGAGGAAGACACTCAACCTCTCTGACTCTGTCCTGTCACTTGGGAAATAAGGAGCAGAGAGGATCAAGTCAAAGCTTGCGCGGTCTCTGACGGAGGGCCCGACACCCCTCGAGACGAGTCCGCCCTCTTTCTCGCCGGAACTGGGCCGGGGCCGCCGCGGGCCGGGCAGGGCCCGAGGGGACAAGGCCGAGCCTTGCCGCGCCGGGGCGGGCAGGGCCCGGACGGAAGACGTCGGGGCGACCCCGGAGCCTCGGGGTTTGCCTGACACCCCCGGGCTTAAATAACCGAGCGCCTTTGTTATTCGGCGGCAGCCAAGTGCTTCGTTACGCCTGATGGGTCTAATTGCTTTGAAATGGGAAGCATTATCTGTAATTATAGCGCTCTGGGAGGAGCCGGCCGGCCTCCTCTTTCGTCTTCGCCGAGCGCGCCCTCACGGCGCGATCACATGAATTTGGGCCACTTGAAAGCGGGCGCCCCCCCCGGGG
>NW_007098931.1:0-429 GCF_000164805.1 Carlito syrichta | reverse complement strand
GCTAGCTGGCTTGCCAGCTGTCTTAACTCCCTAGCTATCCTGCTGGCCTGCGAGCTGAGTTAAGTAGATGACTTGACTAGCCAGCAAGCAGGCTAGCCAGCTGCCGTAAAGCTAGCTATCCTGCTTGATAGCTGGCTCTCCAGCTGACTTAATTAAAAGACTTAACTAGTTACCCAGCTGACTTAACTAGCTAGCTACCTAGAAAGCCAGCTGACTTAACTAGCTGATTCAACTTGCTAGCTACAAGCTAGCTATCATATATATGCTGTCTTAACTAGCTGACATAACTAGCTAGCAAGCTGACATATCAAGCGGACTTAACTAGTTAGCTGCCTAGCTACTCAGCTGAATTAACAAGCTGAAATAACTAGCGAGCCAGAAGGCTACACATGCATTGTAACAAGCTATTTAACTAGATAGACAGTTGGC
>NW_007098930.1:0-751 GCF_000164805.1 Carlito syrichta | reverse complement strand
TGGCGGGTAGATGCAGGATCGTCTCTTCCCCAGGTAGTGGTGGGGGGCACCTCAGCCAAGTTTATCCTAGAGTGGAGTCCTCCTATTGCAGCTGACATCCTGGCTCTGCCTGGGTTTGTCCCTCTCAGTCATTCCCCAGCTGTGTGTCTTCAGAGGATTGCTGGGGAGGAGGAGGTTGGATCAGCCCTTGACTCACCTCTGTTATCTTTGAAGGTCTTCCTCATCCTTTTCTGGCCACACCCCTTGTCCTGTGACCGAATCAGGGTAGGGGATGGGGTCCCTGAGACTCAACACTCGTCCTGTCCCTCCAGAGTTTGTGCTTTCAGGATATTGCCTGTGGGTCACAATCAACTTCTGAGTAGTTAATCTGTTAGTCACAGAGATTGGGTTGGATTTGTTACTCTGTGGTGAGCAAGCCACAGCAATTTCCTGCCCAATTTTCAAGATGGTGGCAAGGTGCCACTTTCATCTTTTCCAATGGGGCTTTGCCCCTGGAATCTCTCTGCATTCCTTGCAGTGAGTGTGTCCGGCCAGGCACTACAGTGGTTCAGCAGAGCCTGGAGCCATCAGTCTCTCCTGGTAGCTTCTTCCCAAGGACTTTGCCAATTTTTAAAAAAATGACTTTTGGGCCGGGCTTGGTGACTCACCCTGTAATCCCAGCACTTTGGTAGGCCAAGGTGAGTGGATTGTCTGAGCCTGCGGGTTCAAGACCAGTCCAGGCAACTTGGTGAGACCTTGTCTCTACAATAAA
>NW_007098929.1:0-532 GCF_000164805.1 Carlito syrichta | reverse complement strand
CTGGGCAACAGAGTGAGACTCTATCTCAAAAAAAAAAAAAAAGAAGAAGAGGCAGATCTTTGCTGTTTTTTTGTTTTTTGTTTTTTTTTTTGCTGTTGTTTTTTGAGTCAGAGTCTCACTCTGTCATCCAGGCTGGAGTGCAGTGCCATGCTCACAGCCACTGCAGCCTCAACCTTCTAGGCTCCGGTGATCCTTCTGCCTCAGCCTTCCAAGTAGCTAGAACCACAGACATACGCCACCACACCTGGCTAAGTTTTTAATTTATTGTAGAGACGAGGCCTCGCCATGTTGCTCAGGCTGGTCTTGAACCCCTGAGTTCAGGCAGTCCTTTCACCCCTGCCTCCGTCCCTGCCTCCCAAAGTGCTGAGATTGGCTGGGCTCGGTGGCTCAGCCTGTAATCCTGCGCTTTGGGAGGCCAAGGTGAGTGGATTGCCTGAGCCCACGGGTTCGAGACCCACCTGGGCAACTTGGTGAGACCTCATCTCTACAATAAATCAAAAATTATCCGGGCGTGGTAGCGGGCACCTGTAGT
>NW_007098928.1:0-530 GCF_000164805.1 Carlito syrichta | reverse complement strand
AAATATGTACTGATTCACCTTTCTAATCAATGTAATTCCTGGGGTGGGACAGAAAATATCAAAACTATTTAAATATTGGATAAGATGCGAAATAACTCCAAATTATGACAGACTTATTCTTTCTAAATGCATTGTTCTCTATTTATTCTATGGAAAAGAGAAGGCATTTTGCTAAATCTTTACTAAAATGTTCTATTCCATTGGGACATCTCTTTGAAAAATGAGCCATTGTGCCATAAGAACTGAATGTCTATAGTGAATCTGAGTGTGTCAAGTGGATCAATATGAGTATTTTGAATAGAATAAGATTTCAGAATTCTCACCTAAGAATTTTTATTGGATTATGACCTCTCGGTTGCTCTTTTTCCATTCCTGTTCAAGAGTATACATTTTTGTAAGTTTGAATAAAGAAAAGACTATTAGCAGTTAACAAAAAAGAAAATATCTATAAACAAATGTAAAAGGAGGCACACTTTTTTATTGCTGTCTCAAGCCAACATATAAAAGACCTGATGTCTTCAAATATTATT
>NW_007098927.1:0-435 GCF_000164805.1 Carlito syrichta | reverse complement strand
ACTCCCCTCAGCCTCCCAAAGGCGCGGGATTACAGGCTGAGCCACCGAGCCCAGCTTCCTCTCATTCTTATAGCAACAAATTTTATGTGTGTGTACATATGTACTCAAATGTGTATACACACACACACATCTATGACTCTGGACTAATGTCTGTAACCTCACTGGTCTGTTAGTGGACAGGGTCTTAGTTTTTTGAGCAATCTCTATACTGTTTTCCGTGATGGCCGTACTAATCTACATACTCACATTTTCATGAAAATGTTCATTTTTATTCATGCCCAGCACCATACATTCCAAGTCAGGTGTTAAGTATGTAAATCAATAATTTCACAGGTGATTTAAAAAATCTATTTAACAGGTCGGACGCGGTAGCTCACGCCTATAATCCCAGCACTTTGGGAGGCTGAGGTGAGAGGATTGCCTGAGCCCACAGGT
>NW_007098926.1:0-449 GCF_000164805.1 Carlito syrichta | reverse complement strand
GCGGGCTCAGGCAATCTACTCACCTCAGCCTCCCAAAGGCGCGGGATTACAGGCTGAGCCACCGAGCCCGGCAATATATTCCCTCTTAAAAGCTGATTAAATGAGTACCCCAAAAGAAGAAACTGGTTATTCATACCCTTTACCTACATTCAGCAGTTAGTAACATTTTGCCATACTTGATTGATTTACTGAGCTGTTGAGATGGCACATTACATGTGTATACTCTAACATACATTTCCTAAAAATACGGACATTCTTTTACATAATCACAGTACCATATGTAATGCAAAAGTAATACAAAAACACTACTCATGGAGACATTTAGAGTTTAATAAAGACAAATTTTATTTGTCAATTAAAAAATGGCATTCTAGACTGGGCTCGGTGGCTCAGCCTATAATCCCAGTACTTTGGGAGGCCGAGGCCAGTGGATTGTCTGAGCCCGCGGG
>NW_007098925.1:0-540 GCF_000164805.1 Carlito syrichta | reverse complement strand
GGCCTCGAACGCCCCCCCCCCCGCCCCGTTCCTTGGCAGGCGTGTCCTCGGGACTCCAGGTCGTAGGAAGCCTGTGAGAGGAGGCTCTAGGTGCCCAGATATGGTTTTCCTGGCCCCGGGCCTCCCCCAGGGAAGGGAATGTCCACCCTGGGGGAAGCACAGCCCTGGGGTGTTAGGGTGGTGGAGAGGCGCGTTGGCTGCCAGCCTCCGGGGTTGCGCGTCCCCCCAACCCCGTCAGGCAGGGTTGGAGCGGCCTGAGGCAGTGTCTGGGTCTCCGAGGTCGAGGGTGGAGATACACAGGGCAGGGGGAGGAAGGCCACTCCGCAGAGGTTGCAGGATCTGGATCCACCAGCTAGCTGGTGGCCCGTAGCTCGGGAGCAGCTGCAAGGGTGGCAGCCTGGCAGGCGGGCAGCAATGCACTGGGCCAGGGCGGCCGGCATGAAGGCCGGCAGGGTGGAGGACTGGGATGGTGCTGGGCGGCGCCGCCGGAGCCCCCAGGTCGCCCACGGGGGCCGTGGGGGCGGGGGTCGCTGTCCGAGT
>NW_007098924.1:0-458 GCF_000164805.1 Carlito syrichta | reverse complement strand
TTTTTTAGTTGGAGCCTCACTCTGTCACCCAGACTGGAGAGCTCCCAGCCACCGCAGCTTTAACCTAGGCTCTGGTGATCCTTCCGCCTCAGTCTTCCAAGTAGCTGTAACTACAGGCGTGTGCTACCCAGCTAATTTTTTTTTTTTTTTTAATTATTGTAGAGACGAGGTCTCACCAAGTTGCCCGGGTGGGTCTCGAACCCGTGGGCTTAGGCAATCAACTCGCCTCGGCCTCCCAAAGCGCTGGGATTACAAGCTGAGCCACCGAGCCCGGCCCCTTTCTTTTTAAATGAATTATCTTTTTCTTTTTTTTTTATTTGGAGTCTCACTCTGTCACCCAGGCTGGCATGCAGTGGCATGCTCATGGCCACCCCAGCATCGACCCACTGGGCTCAGGTGATCCTTCTGCCTCAGCCTTCCAAGTAGCCAGAACTACAGGCGTGCGCTACCACACCTGG
>NW_007098923.1:0-467 GCF_000164805.1 Carlito syrichta | reverse complement strand
GTAGTTCCAGCTACTTGGAAGGCTGAGGCAGAAGGATCGCCGAAGCCCAGCAGGTCGAGGGAGTGTGCCACTGCACTCCAGTCTGGGCAAGAGTGTGAGACTCCAACTCAAAAAAAAAATAAGAGTTCTGTTTCAGTGTCTGGGACCCAGGGGCAGGGTACAAGCCCACTTTTAAAAACCAGAGTGAGGCCGGGCGCGGTGACTCATGTCTATTATCCCAGTACTTTGGGAGGTCAAGGTGAAAGGATTGACTGAGCCTGTGGGTTCGAGACCAGCCTGGGCAACTTGGCATGCCCCCATCTCTACAATAAACCAAAAAATTAGCAGGGCCTGGTGGCGCGTGCCTGCAGTCCCTGCTACTTGGAAGGCTGAGGCAGAAGGATCCCCTGAGCCCAGCAGGTCGAGGTTGCGGTGGCTGTGAGCATGCCACTGCACTCCAGGCTGGGTGACAGAGTGAGACTCCAACT
>NW_007098922.1:0-439 GCF_000164805.1 Carlito syrichta | reverse complement strand
CCTGGGCACAGAGTGAGACCCCGACTCAAAAAATATATATATATATATTTTTTTTTTTTACAACATACAAAACATACATGTTTACAACATACATAAGATATATACTTACCATATACAATATATCTATATATACTTACAACCTGCATACCTCTCAGTCCTATAGGTCAAAAAGACCAGTGGCTCAACAGAATTCCTGTCTCAGGGCCTCACAAGGCCAAAGTCAAGTGTAGGCACTCTAGGCTCTTATCTGGAGACTCAGGAGAATCCACTTCCTGGTTCATCCAGGATGTTGGCAGAACTTGTGTCCACGGACTGAGATCTATGTTCTCTTGCTGAATGGTGGCTGTAGACCATGAGGGACTGATCTCCCACGTCATCAAAGCCAGCAAGAGCACCCTGAGTCCTTCTCGTGCTTTTTTTTTTTTTTTTTTAGGAGTCT
>NW_007098921.1:0-469 GCF_000164805.1 Carlito syrichta | reverse complement strand
CAGGAAAAAATGGGATTGGGGAAAGAAATATCCACGGGTGATGTATGTGTCCCTGGTCTTTTTTTGTGGAAGGTCCTCGTTGCCAAGTTGGAGGGTTGGACTGCCAGGAGCACATTTCTGACCTAGGAGAGGAGAGCCGGCATGAACCCGGCCAGGGAGCCTACAGAATTCCAGCAACAATGTGGGAACATAACTCTGGGGGTTGGGGCTGGAAGGTGCTGATCTTGGGGAACCCTCATATGTGGGGGGTGGGGGGAAAGGCCTGAGGGCAGAAGTTTTGCAGGAGAATAGATTCTTTCTTTCTGTTTTTTTCTTTCTACCTCCCCTACTTTCTTTCTTTATTCTTTCTTTCTTTATTCTTTCTTTCTTTATTCTTTCTTTCTTTCTTTCTCTCTTTCTTTCTTTCTCTCTTTCTTTCTTTCTTTCTTTCTTTCTTTCTTTCTTTCTTTCTTTCTTTCTTTCTTTCTTT
>NW_007098920.1:0-435 GCF_000164805.1 Carlito syrichta | reverse complement strand
AGGTTGAGGCTGACAGAGTGAGACGCCAACTCAAAAAAAAAAAATGACTGATTTGTACATGAAGCCAGGGCCATGTCATGCTTGACCTCAGGGCATGGCTGGTGGCAGGTAGGGGCGGGGATAGTAGAGGAACGGGAGGCTAGGGGAGGGAGGTTCCTGAAGGAAGTACCAAGGTCCTGCTCAGAAGGAGCAGAAAATCCCCGGCGCCCTCCCAGGGCAGTTGCAGGCCATTGTCCTCTTTGTGCTTAACTGAGACTAGCACAGGGTGTGGGGTGTTGTTTCAGCTGTCTGAACCCCCATCAGCCATGAGATTCCCAGCTGCCAGTATCTGCCGTCAGCTAGTGACCCCAAGGTAACAATTTATCTGGTGATGGTTTTTTTTTTGAGTTGGCGTCTCACTCTGTCGCCCAGACTGGAGTGCAGTGGCCGCTCCCG
>NW_007098919.1:0-640 GCF_000164805.1 Carlito syrichta | reverse complement strand
TTCATGCTTCAAAAACCCTGATTCGTGTTTAGCCCTTAGCAAGAAGCCCTGAAGTTTTTTTTTGGATTGAGGACCTGTGTAACTCAGATTCCTTATTCTTTCTTAGTCATAGGCAGTTCAGTTTCCTGTATATGAGGACTCCCATTACCCAGGTTCCTACTTAAAATTCCTGATTCATGGTTACCTCTTAGTAAGACGCCCTGTGGATTTTTGAGCTGAGGACTCGGGCAGCTTAGTTTCCTTATTCTTTCTTAGCAAGAGGCCAGGTAGTTTCCTATATATGAGGATTTCCATTTCCCAGATTCATTCTTCATTCTCAGGAAGGCGCCGAGACATTCCCTGGTGACCTACATTTCCAGTTTTTTGAATAACAAGAGAAAGACTCCCATAAGGTTCTTGGAAAACTGAAATCAAAGATCCTGGTTCCCCTTAACAAGACTTTCCCAAAATGTGGAATCTTCTAAACCCAATGTCCCAAATCCCACCAGTTGGAACACAAGAAATTTCTGTAGTTTGAGGTAACCTGAATGGAGGGATTTTGTACAAATATGGCTTTTGATTACAGGGGTACCTGACTATAGGTGTAGATGTTCCTAGGACACAAAAGGATTTGTAGGACCAGAACCTCGATTACAACTAT
>NW_007098918.1:0-445 GCF_000164805.1 Carlito syrichta | reverse complement strand
GAATAGTTAGCTGTGTTAACACGGATGACTTATCTGGCTTAACAAGTTGGCCGCCTAGTCGGCAGACTAGTTACCTGGCTTATATTGTTGACTGATGTGTTTGTCCACTAGTCAGTTCTGTTAGCTACTTGGATGACTGGTGTGCTGATTTAACTAGTCGGCAGATCAGTAGGCCGATTAGTTAGATGGCCTAACTTGTCAGTGACTAATTAGGTGAGCTAACTTTTCAGCTGTCAAGTTGGCTGCCTATTAGGCCGATTGGTTAACTGACTTTACTTGATGGCTGGCTAGGCAGCCGCCAGTTAGCTGACTTAACTAGTCGGCCAGCAAGTGAGCTGACAGATGACCAATTTAACTCCTTGTCCAGTGAGTGACTTAACTAGTCAGCTGACAAGTGAGCCGACTGGCCAGCTGACTTAACAATTCGACTGGTGAGTGAACTGAC
>NW_007098917.1:0-473 GCF_000164805.1 Carlito syrichta | reverse complement strand
TAGCTAACGAGTTAAGTAAGCTGGTTGAGTCAGCTAGCTAGCTTTTTAGCTAATGAGTTAAGTCAGATAATTAAGAAAGCTAGCAATCACCTCAGATAACCGAGTAAACTAACAGGATAGCTAGCGGATTTAATCAGCTGGCTAACCCACTGGTTAGCAAGTTAGGTCACCTAGTTGAGTCAGCTCACTGGCCAGTAGCATAGCTAGGTAGTTAGGTAATTAATTCAGCTGGCAAACCAACGGGCTATGTAGGTAGGTAGCTAGTTAATTCAGCTGGCTAGCCATCCGGCATCCATTTATGTCGGCTAGTTAAGTCAGCTGCTATCCAGCTGTCCAGCTAGGTGGCAAGCCAGATAATTCTGCTGGCTAGCCAGCTGGCTACTTCCTTAAGTCAGCTAGTTAAGTCAACTGGTTAGGCTACTGGTTAGCTAGGTAGATAGGCAATTAAGTCAGATGGCTAGCCAGCTGGCTAA
>NW_007098916.1:0-439 GCF_000164805.1 Carlito syrichta | reverse complement strand
CTCACTAGTTAGCTAACTAGTTAACTCAGCTAGTTATTCAGCCAGCTAAATATTTAGCTATTTGATTCAGGTAAAGTCAGCTAACTAACTAGTTATATCAGTCAGTTAAGTCAGTGAGGTAAGTAGTTAATTCAGCTAGCTAAGTCAGCTAGTTAAGTCAGCTTTCTAATTGAATTAGGTGGTAAAGACAGCTAAATAGGTAATTAGCTAATAGGTTAAGTCAGCAGGTTGAGTCAGATAATTAGCCAGTTAATTAATGTGTTAAGTCTGCTGGTTGAGTCTGCAGGCTAGCTAGTTAGCAAATGGGTTGAGTCAGCTGATTGAGTACGCTAGCTAGCTAGTTAGCTAACCAGTTACATCATCTGTATTAATCAGGTAGCTAGATTGTTAGTTAACGAGTTAAGTCTGCTGGTTGTGTCAGCTAGCTAGCTCATTAGCT
>NW_007098915.1:0-431 GCF_000164805.1 Carlito syrichta | reverse complement strand
CATGTGGCTCTAGTATGAGTCTATGTGTGGTGGTGACTCTGATCATGTGGCCCTGGGAGGCTCTTTGAGCGTGGGACAGTGCGGGGCTTTCAGTGCACCAGGCTTTCTGTGTCCATGTGCGTCTCTTGCGTGTCTGGACAGAAGCGTGTCTTTGGGAGTCATTAAATGGACAGTCTCCATGTGAGATTCTAAGGGCATGTCTGTGTGTGTGTGCGACTGTGGGTGTGACCCCGTGGCCTTTGTAGATGAGTGTGACTTTGAAGAATGTCCCTCTCTGGGTGTGCGATTCAGTGTGGGTGACTGAGACTCGGTTATACATGCATGCGATCCTGCTTGCCGAGTCTGTGTGGATGGTGTTCCCTGCGGGGGGTGTGTGTGTGTGTGTGTGTGTGTGTGTGTGTGCGCGCGTGTGTGTGTGTGCGCGCGCTGTG
>NW_007098914.1:0-446 GCF_000164805.1 Carlito syrichta | reverse complement strand
GGTGGTGGTGGTGGTGGTGGTGATTATTATTATTTGGAGTCAGAATACCACTCTGTTGCCCAGGCTGGAGCACAGGGGCACACTCACGGCCACTGCGGATTCTGCCTGCTGGGTTCAGGTGATCCTTCAGCATCAGTCCCCAAAATGCCTGTAACCACAGGCCTGTGCCACCATGCCCGGCTAATCTTTGGATTTAATTTTGGAGGCCAAGACAAGGTCTCGCCCCATTTCCCAGGCTGATGTCGAACCTGGACTATCAGGTTGTCCAATCGTCTAGACCTCCAAAGGGCCGGGATGCCAGCCTGAGCCCCTGAGGTTGGCCTGTGTTTTTGTTGTTGGTGGTGGTTCGTATTATTTTTCTGAGTCAGAGACCCGCTCTGTCAGCCAGGCCAGAGTGCAGGGGCCTACTCTTGGCCAATGCAGCCTCCACCATCTGGGTTCTGGTG
>NW_007098913.1:0-436 GCF_000164805.1 Carlito syrichta | reverse complement strand
GGCAGTCCACTTGCCTCGGCCTCCCAAAGTGCTGGGATTACAGGCTGAACCACCGAGCCCAGCCGGATCTTACCTCTAAACCTCCAGCACCAACCAGGCATGGTGGACATAATCCCAGCATTTGGGGACATGGAGGTGAGAGGATTGCCTGAGTCCAAGCATTCTAGATCAGCCTGGTCAATTTGGCAAGACCTCGTCTCTGCAGTAAATCATAAAATTAGCTGAGCATGGTGGCGCACACCTGTAGTTCCAACTACTTGGAAGACTGAGGCGGAAGGATGCAGGAGCCCAGCATGTCGAGTCTGCGGTGGCTGGGAGTGTGCCACTGCCTTTCAGCCTAGGCAGCAAAGTGAGACTCTGACTCAAAAAAACACAACCAGCCGGGCTCGGTGGCTCAGTCTGTCATCCCGCGCCTTTGGGAGGCTGAGGTGAGTGG
>NW_007098912.1:0-490 GCF_000164805.1 Carlito syrichta | reverse complement strand
GCGGGTTTGTGACCCGCCTGGGCAACTTGGCGAGACATCATCTCTACAATAAATCAAAAAATTAGCGGGGCGTGGTAGCGCTCCTGTAGTTCCAGCTACTTGGAAGGCTGAGGTGGAAGGATCGCCGGAGCCCGGCAGATAGAGGCTGCAGTGGCTGTGAGCGAGATACTGCACTCTAGCTTGGGTGACAGAGTGAGACTCCAACTCAAAAGAACAAACCAAAAAACAAATAAACTTTGCAATTGTATCAAATCTTGTTTCACCTTTCTACCTTTGCATTTTTATTTTTGTTTTTGCAGAATATTTTGCAAATCCCAGGTAACGAGTCATTCCCCTATAAATATTGCAGTCTGCATTGCTGAGAAAGGCAATTTTTATTATTTATTATTTATTTATTTATTTATTTATTTTTTGAGTTGGAGTCTCACTTCGTCGCCCAGACTGGAGTGCAGTGGTTGCTCCCGGCCACCGCAGCCTCGACCTGCTGGGC
>NW_007098911.1:0-431 GCF_000164805.1 Carlito syrichta | reverse complement strand
TTGGAGTCTCACTCTGCCACCCAGACTGGAGTGCAGTGGCACGCTCATGGTCACCCCAGTTTTGACCTGCTGGGGTCCAGCTATCCTTCCACCTCAGCCTTCCAAGTAGCTGGAACTACAGGTGTGCCGCTACCATGCCTGGCTAATTTTTTGATTTATTGTAGAGATAAGGTCTTGCCAAGTTGCTGGGGCTGGTCTCGAACCCGTGGGCTCAGGCAATTCACCCGCCTTGGCCTTCCAAAATGCTGGGATTACAGGTTGAGCCACCAAGCTTGGCCAAAAAATTTCTTGAATTACTTTTTTTTTGAGTTGAAGACTCTCTCTGTCACTCAAGCTGAAGTACAGGAACATGCTCATGGTCACTATAGTCTCAGCCTGCTGGGCTCAGACAATCCTTCCACCTCAGCCTTCCAAGTAGCTGGAACTACAGG
>NW_007098910.1:0-449 GCF_000164805.1 Carlito syrichta | reverse complement strand
GTATTTTTGTGGAGATGGGGTCTCACTCTGTTACCCAGGCTGGTCTTGAACTCTTAGCCTCAAGCAATCGTCCTGCCATGGCTTCCCAAACTGCTGGGATTAAAAGTGTGAACCACCACATATGACAACATCTAGCTTCTTTTTTTTTTTTTGAGTGGGAGTCTCATTCTGTTGTCCAGGCTGGAGTGCAGTGGCACACTCACAGTCACCGCAGCCTCGACCTGCTGGGCTCAGGTGATCCTTCTACCTCAGACTTTCAAGTGGCTGGAACTACAGGTGTGCGCCACCATGCTCAGCTAATTTTTTTTTAACTGTAGAGATGAGTTCTCACCAAGTTGCCCAGGCTGGTCTCAAACCCTTAGACTCAGGCAATCCTCTCGCCTCAGCCTCCCAAAGTACTGGGATTACAGGCTTGAACCACCACGTCCGGCAACATCTGACTTCTTCTT
>NW_007098909.1:0-469 GCF_000164805.1 Carlito syrichta | reverse complement strand
TCTCATCTCAGCCTCCCAAAGTGCTGGGATTACAGGTGTGAGCCACCATGCCCAGCATGACTGGCAACTTTGGATGAAGAAATTAAGTGTACATAATGCAGTCCTTTTCTTTTCTTTCACCTGCCTCCTTGCGAGTAGCTGCTTGTAGTTGCCTGCTTTGTTCTCCATGGACGGGCTCTGTTTTCCACATCTAGTTCTGCTAAGTGGTTAAGTCTGTAAATCTGGGGTTCAGAGTGTGGAGTCCATGTACCATATTCTTCAATACCAGTTTTATGAGCAATTAGGTAGATACCAAAGTATCTACCTACTTTACCGCTATATCCTATATTTCAATTGATTTGGAACTTGAACACAAAAGGGACATTTTATTTATTGGGTGTTGGGAGCCAACATCTATAGCTACATGGCTGAGGCCTGTAAAGGCCCATCTGGAAGATCGCCTCTGACATAGGATATCAGTTATACCTAT
>NW_007098908.1:0-500 GCF_000164805.1 Carlito syrichta | reverse complement strand
GTCCGGCCCCGCCCTCTTGGCCTCAGACCACGCCCCGGTTCGTCCGGCCCCGCCCTCTTGGCCTCAGACCACGCCCCGGTTCGTCCGGCCCCGCCCTCTTCGCCTCAGACCACGCCCCGGCTCACCCGGCCCCGCCCTCATGGCCTCAGACACGCCCCAGGTCTCCTGGGTCCGCGCTCGTGGTCTTAGACCACACCGCAGCTCACCCGGCCCCGGCCCGTCCCCGACCGCCCCCTTCTTCGTCAGCCGGACCTTCCGCTTGCTCTCGTCTACCCCCGGGCCTGTGCACAGGTTGTGCCCGCGGCCTGGAGGACTTCACACCGCCCGCCCCGGCCGACCCCCAACCCTTGCCATTCCCTCCGGCCACACCACGGGCGGGGCGATCTACGCACCCCTTGGGGTCGGAGGCCAGAGAAGGGCGTGGGCAGTGCCCGCGAGGGTAGCGACCCTGTGGGGACAGCCCGCGGGTCCCGGGCTTCCGGGAGGACCTCGGGCCGCTG
>NW_007098907.1:0-473 GCF_000164805.1 Carlito syrichta | reverse complement strand
GTGAGACTCCAACTCAAAAAAAAAAAAAAAAGAAGTGGTAAGAAAAATTAGTCAACTCTTGAAGATCAAGTCAAAGCACAGTGAGTCTGTCAATGCCAAGTGGAGCAACAGTTCACAGGCCTCCTAAGGATGATTTAACTCACTAGGGAGCACTGTCCAACAGACATAGAACACAAGTTGCATTAAGTCATTTAACATTTTCTGGTTGTGCCTGACATGGTGTGTCATGCCTATAATTCCAGCACTTTGGGAGGTGGAGGTGAGAGGATTGTCTGAGCCCAGGGGTTTGAGACCAGTCTAGGCAACTTGACAAGACCTCGCCTCTACAATAAATAAAAAAAACTAGCCAGGTGTAGTAGTGCTCACCTGTGGTTCCAGCTACTTGCAAGGCTGAGGCGGAAGGATCACCTGAGCCCAGCAGGTTGAGGCTGCAGTGGCCGTGAGCATGCCACTACACTCCAGCCTGGGCAACA
>NW_007098906.1:0-521 GCF_000164805.1 Carlito syrichta | reverse complement strand
TGACAGAGTGAGACTCCAACTCAAAAAAAAAAAAAATACAGGGAGTGTCTGAATCAGAGAAGGAAGCAGACAGTGCCACCTGTGAAGGGTGTGTCAAGCAGCCCACCTGCAGCCCTGTAGTCCACTGCCTTGCCACGCTTTCACAGATTTGGCCAGCCCACATAGATGGAGTTTATTACTCCCAGCACTGCAGGTAGCAAGACCCCCGCATGTTTCCATCGGTGCTACTTTCCCCCTCCAAGCCTCACAGGGGCAATACAGAGCCAGCCAGGTGAATACTGCCACTGAGGGACACAGAATTGATGAAACCTCCAAGTTTCTTTTTTTTTTTTTCTTTGAGTTGCAGTCTCACTCTGTCACCCAGGCTGGAGTGCAGGGGCACGCCCACGGCCACCGCAGCCTCGACCTACTGGATTCAGGTGATCCTTCCATTTCAGTCTTTCAACTAGCTGGAACTACAGGCATGCGCCACCACACCCAGCTAATTTTTTTATTTTATTGTAGAGACAAGGTCTCACCAT
>NW_007098905.1:0-445 GCF_000164805.1 Carlito syrichta | reverse complement strand
CAGGCTCAGGCAATCCACTCACCTTGGCCTCCCAAAGTGCTGGGATTACAGGCTGAGCCACCGAGCCCGGCTGACCTTGTTCTTTTTAGCAGTTGGATTGTGTTACACTATATATTATGTCATAATCTACTTAGTCAGCCTGTTTGTGGACAGATGAGTGAGCAATTTCCATCTTTTCACTAATACAAACAAAGTTACAGTGTACATTGGCTAGGCGCAGTAGCTCATGCCTGTAATCCTAGCAGTTTGGGAGGCTAAGGCAGAAGGATCGCTTGAGCCCAGGAGTTCGAGACCACCCTGGGCAACACAGCGACACCTTGTATCTATAAAAATAAAATAAAAAAGTTAGCTAAGTGTGATGGTTGCACACCTGGTGTCCCAGCTACTCAAGAGGCTGAGACAGAAGGATCACCTAAACCTATGAGGTGGAGGTTGTGGCTACTGC
>NW_007098904.1:0-466 GCF_000164805.1 Carlito syrichta | reverse complement strand
AGCACTTTGGGAGGTAGAGGCGAGAGGATTGCCTGAGCTCAGGGGTTCGAGACCAGCCTGAGCAACATGGTAAGACCTCGTCTCTACAATAAATCAAAAAAATTTACTGGGCATGGTGGCACATGCCTGTGGTTCCAGCTACTTGGAAGGCTGAGGTGGAAGGACCATCTGAGCTCAGTAGGTCAAGGGTGCAGTGGCTGTGAGCGAGCCATTGAACTCCAACCTGGGCGACAGAGTGAGACTTCGACATAAAAAATAAAATGGTCCTTGCAGGCCAGGCACAGTGACTCATGCCTATAATCCCAGCACTTGGGGAGGCTGAGGTGAGAGGATTACCTGAGCCCGAGTGTTCAAGACCAGCCTGGGCAACTTGGCAAGACCTCATCTCTACAATAAATCAAAAATTAGCCAGGCCCAGTGGCTCAGCCTGTAATCCCGCGCCTTTGGGAGGCTGAGGTGAGTGGAT
>NW_007098903.1:0-683 GCF_000164805.1 Carlito syrichta | reverse complement strand
GGGCTTTAGGTAGGGCTGCCTCCATGCCCTGTGTCCCCCAGGAAGAGTGAGAGCGAAGACGCAGCTGGCTGCAGGGAGTAGTTAAGAGCTGGTGGATGCCTGGGTCGTAAAGGAGAGGAAGTGAGGTCTTCTCCACAGAGGAGCTTAATCATCTTTGGGAACTTAACGGGCAGAACAGGCTAGAGGGCCACTGTGGGATGGTCAGGGAGGCGACAACAGGAAGGCTGAAAGGCCGCTCCCAGCTGGCGCTCTGTCATGGGATGGCACCAAGAGTCAGCGGGCGCAGGCTTACGAGTTCCTACATAACTGTCTGAGCCCATGCACACACAGGGGCCACAGAAGAGGCGGTGCCTTTCGAGTCCCCGTGGGACCCCACACTTGGCCAAACACGCAGAAGAGCTACATCGTGAGCGGAGGCACAGAGCCCCCTGTGAAGAGGGGCTAATGGGCTCCCAAGGATGCTGGGTGGGCCGGGCATGAAGGTGGGAGGAGGAAAGTTCGCACCACAGGGAAGGACATGGGGCCTGCACAGTCAGACTGGGGTGGGACCTGGGGGAGCTGGGAGGCTGCAGCCTGCAGCCAAATAGCCCGGTTGCAACAAAACACATGCGTGGATGTGTGTGTACAACAGCAGCCCAGGAAACATCACTGCTCACGGAGGGTGAGTCACACTCTGTATCAGC
>NW_007098902.1:0-499 GCF_000164805.1 Carlito syrichta | reverse complement strand
TTAACTAGTTGACTTAACCAGCTAGCCAGCTGGAACAACTAGCAGACTTAACTAGTTACCCAGCTGTCAACCCAGCTAACTTAACTAACTCTCTTCCAAGCTAGCTAGCAGGCTAGTCAGCAGACTTAAGTCACTGACATAAATTGCTAATCTGCTGGCTAGCCAACTGACTTAAGCTCGCTACATAGATACCCAGCTGGCTAGACAGCTGACTTAACTAGCTGACTTAAATAGCTGACCTGATTGCCAGACAACTGAATTAACTTGCTTGCTATATAGCTAGTCAACTGGCTAGCCAGATGACAACTAGGTGATTTAAGTAGGTAGGCAGCTGACTAGCTGGATAAGCTAACAAGCTACCTAGCTAGCCAGCTGGATATTGAGCTGACTTAACTAGGTGACTTTACTAGCTCCCCAGTGGGCTAGACAGCTGATTTAGCTACTTAGCTACCTAGCTAGCCAGCTGTCTAGCCAGCTGACATAACTAGGTGACTTAAGT
>NW_007098901.1:0-506 GCF_000164805.1 Carlito syrichta | reverse complement strand
CCAGCCTCACCTTCTCTCTGTCCGGTCTTGGCCCCGGCCAGCTCACTGTGGACATGGGTCACATGATAATTTGGGAGGGGGCACAGCTGGGGGAGGAGGGTCTGAAGCCCCCCCGGCCTCAGTCCAGCTGCGGCCGCCATCTGTGACCCGAGGATGAGGCGAGTTTTCATGAGGGGGCCAAGTGGAGTCTGGCATCAGACGCGGCCAGCCCCACTCTGTGTCCTGGGGAGACGGAGGCCGGGGAGGGGGCTCACAGACACGGACCCCGCAGGATTGCTGGAGTCTCCCCTTTCGCGCCTTTCGGGAACTAAGGCCTATTTAGAAGTCCCTTGGAATAGAAATAGAATGGAAAGAACGGGAAGAGGGGTCCCTGCGCCCACGGCTCGGGGTGTTGAGGGGCCCCTCGCGGCGGGTGACCCGTGTCCCCAGGCTCTGGGGCGCCCCCGCCTGGCGCGTCTCTGCAGAAGCTGGGCTCTGCGGCACGGCTGGCTCGGTGGCAGGGGCTT
>NW_007098900.1:0-432 GCF_000164805.1 Carlito syrichta | reverse complement strand
CTCCTGTTTGAACCCCGTGGTTGGGGTTGAATGTTTGGGTAGCAAGTTTCCAAATATAAGGGAAGGTGCTGGGCAGACCCTTGTCATGCTTAGTCATTGGCCGGGGTCTATAGGGTAGGGGGCTGGGAGTTAACATGGCCTTAGCTCAAATACCACAGCAGGTCCCAAAGGTGCTGCAGCTAGAGGCTGTCAGCGAACTGTTCTCCTTGTGGCAGATCATTAAATTCTCTTGAAGGGCCAGGCACAGTGGCTCACACCAGTAATCCCGGCACTTTAGGAGACCGAGGCAAGAGGATTGCTAGATCCCAGGAGTTTGAGACCAGCCTGGGCAACATAGCAAGAACTTGTCTCTACAAAAAAATCAAAAAGGGCAACCCGCTCAGTTCCCCTCCCACTATGGGAACTTTTCTGTCCTCTCAATAAATCTTGCTT
>NW_007098899.1:1355-6197 GCF_000164805.1 Carlito syrichta | reverse complement strand
TGGATTGCCTGAGCCCGCGGGTTTGAGACCCACCTGGGCTAGTTGGCAAGACCTCATCTCTACAATAAATCAAAAATTAGCCGGGCGTGGTAGTGTGCACCTGTAGTTCCAGCTACTTGGAAGGCTGAGACAGAAGGCTCGCTGGAGCCCAGCAGGTCGAGCCTGTGGTGGCCGGCAGCAGCCACTGCTTACTCAAGCACACAATGAGTCCTGTCATCTCTATCTAACATGCGTGGGAAAGCCTGGGTGACAGACAGTCAACCTCAGTATCCACAGCCAGCAAGTTGCTCTGCCACTGTCCCTCCATGTGGTCAATGCAGCTGCCCTGTATCTGACTCAATGACACCTTCCCCTAGGTCTAACCCACAATGAAAGCTTTCTTTGGGCAGGGAGTAAGGGGAAAGCTAGAAGGAGAGGCTGGGAACTGCCCCATTCCCCAGCATAGGAACACTCAGCCTTCCTCTTCTGACTCTAGGACAGCAGAGCTCCAACACTCTCTACAGAGCAGAGTGACTGGCTAACAAAGTTCCACCTGACCCATTTTCCTGGGGGGCTACCTCCACCACCACCAGGAAAACAAAGCCCTGGAAGCATTTTGTATTGAGTTTAAAAACACACTCCAAGCCGGGCTCGGTGGCTCAGCCTGTAATCCCACACCTTGGGAGACTGAGGTGAGTGGATTGCCTGATCCCGCGGCAGTTCGAGACCCACCCGGGCAACTTGGCGAGACCTCATCTCTACAATAAATCAAAAATCAGCCGGGCGTGGTAGCGCGTGCCTGTAATTGTGGCTATCCGGAAAGCTGAGGCAGAGGGACCGCCAGAGCCCAGCAGGTCGAGGCTGCGGTGGCCGGAAGCAGCTACTGCACTCCAGTCTGGGCAACAGAGTGAGAATCCAACTCAAAAAAACAAATAAATAAAAAATAAAAACAAACAAACAAGCAAACAAAAAAACAACACACTCCACACATAGTATGTATAACAAGAACTCTCAGAGGCCCCTGCCAAATGCAAAAAATAAACATTCATTTGAAATAGTAATAAAAGACAATGATTATTCCTGAGCCTTCAGCTTCTGTTAAGGGTATGAAGCCACCAAGTCACCTTTAAGTGGACTCAGATCTGGTTGCTCAGTACAAATGTGCTTAACTTTATTCCATGTACAGCCTTCCTGCAGATTAGGTTAATCATTCAAATTACCCACATACACTGAAGAGGAAATGACATTATGTTCAAATTCCCAGAGGAGGGAAACAAGAGGCACAACTGGCAATAGGGCCTGGCTCTAATGAAACATAGAGGAGGGGTATATATTCCAGCTTCACAGGCCAACTCAACCTTCTAGAAGAAAAGCATCCATGAGTCTCACTACTGCTCTTTCTTAGCTTCCAGATTTATCCCTCAAGGTGAGGGATCATGCCTTTCTTTCTATTGCGTTTGGTTTGTTTCCTCTTCATGAACCTGGTAGCATATCCTGCTCAGTGTGTGCTAAATAGATGTGCGTGGGGGGGGGGGCATTGGGTACAAACCCAACCCCAGTGTCTTTCCAGCAGTGGTTGTTAATGGAAGAGCTAAGTATGGGCCATACTGTTGCTCTTAGACATGGGGCTCAGGCTACTGCATGGAGACCAGCAGCTCCTGCTGTGCAAAACACTCTGCCCCGCCTCAAAGAGGAAGGCACATGGGGTCGAGAAGAAGAACAACCATCTCAGGTCTCTTCCTGGTTCAGTCACTTTCATGGAATAGTCCTTGCCAAAAGTCAAAAGTTGCTGGCAGAGGACTCAGGTATCTATCAAAACCAGCCAGCCCAGGCTGAGGCTCTCTCTCAGAACACAAATCACTCCCTGGCAAGTCAAGAAAGAAACAGATGCATCTGAAATCAGAACACCATGGGGAGGAAGGACAGAGGAGGCCATAGACAGGCGGGTGAAAAAAGTGAGAGAAGAAATATTCTAGAATGGAAGACAAAGCCCTCCAAGAGCCCCAAGAAGTGTGCCCATTGAGTGTGGGTGTGGTTGTACACATTCCTATTTTAGCAAGGAGTAACAACAGGTTTGCTCACCCCCCCACCTGACAATCCTCCTGTGTCTCCCCAGAAGGCAAGAATGACTCAAACCAGACAGTCACACCTCAACAAAATAGACAAAAGTGAAATGCAAGCCAGGCTTGGGAAAGCTCCCAGCACACATCTGAGCAGCCACTCTGCTGGGGCAGCTGCCAGGGATGATTGGGGAGTGACTGCTACCCCACAACAGGACCTCTGTGGAGCCTCTGCATGGGAGGACCATTTAACCAGGGGCAGGGCCTGCCACCTTATGACCTGATTTCACTTTTCAGTGGCACAGAACACACCCTGCCACATTGCAAATCTAAGAAGCCATGGAGGCCCCATGAGGCCAAGGAAGAGGCCAATCCCTTTGATGGAAGACTGGGCCATGGCCACTGGAGTCAACACTGGGCTGCAGATTGGTGAGGACAGCTGGGCAGGGTGAGAACCCCAGTGACAGGACCTGAACAGAAACTTACCTCAGGCTTAATTGAGGAATGTTTTGGTAAAGCTACAGTGGACACCTGTCACCTTGTGTGTTCAAAATCCATTCCCCAAACTTTGGGGCAGCATCTCAAGCTAGTCAAGGAGAACCTCCCTTCTCTACTTATATTCTCTGGGGCACTGGTTCTAGGCTGATAAACACCAAGCCCTTGACCCCACCCAACCCCAATGGCTCCTAAGCTCAAGTGCCAGCTCCACCATAGATCAAATATATAATTTGCCCCGTGATAGCCATAAAGCCTGTCATCTCATCGGACAGAGTCCTCAGCCTATGGGTTGGGGAGCAAGAATCCAGTGAACACCCTAGACATGCCCTCTGTACATGGCGCAGTTCATTCTACGCAAATCTGGGCTCTTCTTTTCCAATACAGAATTCCTCCAGTAGCGGACTCAGGGAAGGTAACCATGAACACCTGTGCTGGGGGCTCACAGAAGTTGAAGGACTGACATAAAAGCTCACAGCCACTAAGATGGGAACCTGTGACTTACTCAAGACCTGTTAACTAAGATCCTTGTAGCCTGAAGAAATGCCATACCACTTCACCCCATTAAGAAAACCCTCTCGGCCGGGCTTGGTGGCTCAGCCTGTAATCTCATGTTTTGGGAGGCCCAGGTGAGTGAACTGCCCGAGCCTGCGGGTTCGAGACCTGCCTGGGCAACTTGGTGAGACCTCATCTACACAATAAATCAAAAAATTAGCTGGGTGTGGTAGCGTGTGCCTGTAGTTCCAGCTACTTGGAAGGCTGAGGCGGAAGGATTGCAGGAGCCCAGCAGGTCGAGGCTGTGTTGGCCGGGAGTGGCCACTGCACTCCAATCTGGGCGACAGAGTGAGACTCCAACTCAAAAAAAAAGAAGAAAGAAAACCCTCTCTATGTTACTGGAGAGAATAAGGACATCACATAGAGAACTTTTTTTTAATGTTCCCAATGTTTTTTTGTTTGTTTGTTTTTGTTTTTTTAATTTTAATTTTTTTTTATTTTAAAGATATGGGGTACAAGTCAGGTTAGGTATACAAATGTCCATTATGCAGGTACCCTTGTTGATGAGGTGTGCTCCCTTTTCCCTGGGCAGATTCCCACGACTGCCAATCTTTTCCCCTCTCCCTTCCCAGCAGTTTCCCACTACTGCCAATTCTTTTCTTATAGTATTATGATAATTGTTCAAGGTCTACTTATAAATGAGAACATGTGATACTCAGTTCTTTGTTTCTGTGAAAGATCACTCAGTATTATAGACTCTAAGCCCATCCAGGTTGCTGTGAACTTCATGATTTTGTTCTTTATGGATGTGTAATATTCCATCATGTATATGTACCACATTTTAAAAATCTAGTTCTCTTTTGATGGGCAGCACGGTTGGTTCTATGTTCTTACTACTGTGAACAATGCTATGATAAACATACATGCGCAGGTATCTTTTTTATAGAGCGATTTGAGCTCTTCCAGGTATAATCCCAGTAGGGGGATTGCGGGGATTTAGATCTTTTGGGAATCTCCACACTTTTCTACAGAGGCTACACTAGTTTACACTCCCACTAACAGTGTAGAAGTGTTCCCTTTTAGCCATACCCTCTCCAGCACCTGTTGTTTTTTGAGGTATTGATGATGGCCATTCTGACTGGAGTTAGGTGCTATCTCAGTGTGGTTTTAATTTGCATCTCCTTGATGATTAGTGAAGCTGAACATTTTTTCTTGTATCAGTTGGCTGCTCATATGTCTTCTTCTGAGAACTGTCTATTCATATCTTTTGCCCACTTTGTAATGGGGCTGTTGTTTTTTTTCACAAAGAGAACTTTTAACCCAAAATACATTACTTCTTACCTATTAACCCAGTAGAATTGGTGGTGTCTTATGCAGATGATCACACTGGATCTGCAGTGCCCCAAAACTTTATTTCAGCAGCTTCTTCTGATGCACAGAGGAATCTGACACACATTCCAATAAGAAGAAGGGGAAGAAGGAGCTTTGTGGCACCCTGCTCATGGTAAGACACTATCTCTTGTTCAGGCGGTGCACAACACAGCAAGGGGCCAAGCAGAGTATGATATTAACAGTTAAGTCCCCTACATATGAACGAGGTCCATTCTGAGAGCATATTCGCAAGTCCAATTTGTTCATAAATCCAATAAAGTTAACATAGGTACCCAACTAACACAATTAACTACATAGTAATGTACTATCATAGGTTTATAATACTTTTCACAAAAATAATGCATAAAAACAAAACATAAAAATAAAAAAAGAAAGAAAATGTTTTTAATCTTACAGTACAGTACTTTGCATGCACATAACG
>NW_007098899.1:0-457 GCF_000164805.1 Carlito syrichta | reverse complement strand
CTTGCCAAGTTGCCCAGGCGGGTCTCGAACCCGTGGGCTCAGGCAATCCACTCACCTCATCCCCCCAAAGGCAGGGGATTACAGTTTGAGCCATGAGCCTGGCTAGAATCTACCTTAATTTTACACAAGTTTTTCCAGTAATACTACAAGTCAAGTCATTTGCTTTTTCTCTTTGGGCAAAAGTTAGCATACATGTACACACATGAATGCCCACATATGTGCACCATAAACTCTGTTTTAGTCATAAAGCCTCAGCTATGTCATCTGACAGAAGTCGTTAACCTGTGGGTTGGGAAGTGAGAAACCAGTGAACACCCCACACAGGTACTCTGCGCATTGCATGGTTCATTCTAGGCACAGCTTGACTACTCCTTCCTAATGAAATGAAGGACTAAGGTAACCTTACAGTGATAATTCATTTTGATGCATCTATTGTCTTTCTGTGACCTTCAAAGTT
>NW_007098898.1:0-455 GCF_000164805.1 Carlito syrichta | reverse complement strand
TTTTTTTTTTTTTTTTTTTTTGAGCCTGAAACTTCAGTCCTGGGAAAATGTTCTAACACTAACTCATTTACCATAAAAGCACATTTGATAATTTTTTGTCTGATGCTTGAGGAAGAAGAAAGGAGCAAATTCTTTCCTGGTGCTTTTGTCGGGGCCTTGCACACCTTTTAAAGTATTGGCCAAGGGAGAGAAACATCTTCCTCTACTTTGGCTTGCTGTCCTCAGTCTGTAACTTGACTTCTGCCACTTCCTCTCAGACCTGAAGTAAGTGGCTGAGAGCAACATCAATTTAAACACATGGTAGCTTAAATTTCTTTCTTTTTTTTGAGTTGGAGTCTTACTCTGTTGCCCAGACTGGAGTGCAGTGGTCTTTCCCGGCCACTGCAGCCTCGACTTGCTGGGCTCTGGTGATCCTTCCGCCTCAGCCTTCCAAGTAGCTGGAACTACAGGTGCGC
>NW_007098897.1:0-434 GCF_000164805.1 Carlito syrichta | reverse complement strand
CTAGGTAGCAAGTTAGTTAAGTCAGCTGTCTAGCCAGCTGGATAGTCACTTAAGTCAGCTAGTTAATCAACTGGATTTCCAGCTGGATAGCTACGAAGCTAGCTAGTTAAATCAGCTGGCTAGCCAGCTGGCTAGCTGGTTAAATCAGCTAATTAATTTAGCTGGCCACCCAGCTGTGTAGGTAAAGTCAACTAGTTAAGTAGCTGGCTAGCCAGCTGGCTAGCAAGTTAAGTGAGCTAGTTAAGTCAACTTGCCAGCCAGCTGTCTACCTAGGTAACTAGTTAGTTAAGTCAGCTAATTAAGTCAACTGTCTAGCTAATTAAGTCAGTTAGTTAAGTCAGCTGGCTAGCCAGCTGCCTATCAGGGTAGCTAACTAGTTAAGTCACCTAGCTAGCCAGCTGACTAGTTTAACCAAATAGTTAAGTCAGTTAGCT
>NW_007098896.1:0-491 GCF_000164805.1 Carlito syrichta | reverse complement strand
TACTCGGAAGGCTGAGGTGGAAGGATCGCCGGAGCCCGGCAGGTCGAGGCTGCGGTGGCCGGGAGCGGCTGCTGCCCTCCAGTCTGGGCGACCGAGTGAGACTCCAACTCAAAAAAATAAATAAATAAGAAAAGAAAAGAAAACATACAAAGCCACAGGAACAAAAGTGGCCGAGAGAGCTGGTGCCGGTGCCGCTGACTCAGGCTCAGGGGCTGCCACCGGCTCACTTCCCAGCTGGCGCCTTCTAACCTCAAACAAACAGACCCCAGAGACAAGACGGGAACCAACCCGTGTCCTGGGCAGAGTGTGGGTGAGGGGTGAAAGGTGACACCTGGCCCTGCTATGGTATTCTCCAGTGACCCACAGGAAAGGGCCCCCTGCAGAATGCCACAGGCAGGGAGATCGGCCCGCACAATAAAGGAGCAGAAGGGGGAGGAGGGCGGGGGAGGAGGGGCCAGGCGCCACAGCACGGGGGCCCCTTCCTCCCCAGC
>NW_007098895.1:0-453 GCF_000164805.1 Carlito syrichta | reverse complement strand
TCCACTCACCTCAGCCTCCCAAAGGCGCGGGATTACAGGCTAAGCCACTGAGCCCGGCTAATTCTTTGCATCTTATGCACTGCACCAGATGCACAGACTCCCTCCCCCACTTCCTTGCAGGTCTGACCTAACACTTTGGAGAAGATTTTGACCTAATATATATTAATTAACTTGTAACTTATAAATTTTAAGGCATATGAAATAAGATAAATCAGTTAATAAAATCAAATTGCTAGCAAAATAATAATATTAGCAAGCTTACTCCATTTTGTTTAAAATTTTCATCTTAGTTACTGGCCTGACCTGAGAATCAATGCCTAGGTGTGATTACAGTAACATTCCCATGACCACAGACCCCCAGCTTTGTCTCCTTTGGGCAGGTCGTGCTGACCATTTCCTGCTGTTACAAAACTCCTTAGCCATAAGTTCCATGTAATTGTATGCTTTGTTAAC
>NW_007098894.1:0-433 GCF_000164805.1 Carlito syrichta | reverse complement strand
GATCCATTCACCTGGAAATTCATTTTCCATCTTCTAACTTTGAGTCTGTATGTGAACCCTTGTGGTGAGCTGAGTTTCCTGGATGTAGCAAAATATTGGATCATGGATTCTTTATCCAATTTCTCATTCTATGTTTTTTCAGTGGTTATTTAGTCCATTCACATTCAGACTGATTATTGAAATTTAATTGTTTATCCCTGTTATGAGGTTCTTATAAAGTTTTTTCTTTGTTTTCTTTTAACTTTTGGGTTGATGTATGTGTGTGCTTTCAAGTTTGCAGGCGTGATGCATTCTCTATTGATTCTGTATTCTTCTGTTCTCTTGAGAAGTGTGTCATTCTTTTTTTCTTTCTTCTGTACTTCATACCTTTTTTAAGCATCTTCTGTAGAGCTGGTCTAGAAGCTACATAGTTTCTTAGAGATTGGATGTCTGG
>NW_007098893.1:0-445 GCF_000164805.1 Carlito syrichta | reverse complement strand
AGGCTCAGGCAATCCACTCACCTCAGCCTCCCAAAGGTGCGGGATTACAAGCTGAGCCACCGAGCCCGGCTCTGTATAAGTTCTTAAAAAGAGAAAAAAGGAAGGAAGGAAGAAAGAAAAGCAGCCGTCTATATCAGGATCTCTACACTGAATTTTTCAAGCCTGCAGAAGCACTAGGCCTAATCTCCAGCCTTGAACATTGAGCACCTTTGGCTGCATGGGGCATTCCCGTGGAGCTAAAGGAGGCTGTGCTGCAAGATGAAGGTGTCCGTGGAGCTCCCCCCACACCCATGGACGGAAACGGAGGGCTTATCTTCCCACCTGCGCAGCCATGCTTGAGGCTGGAACAGGCTAGCACTGGGATACATGAAGCTGCATCATCAGCTACTCTTTTTTTTTTTTTGAGTTGGAGTCTCACTCTGTCTCCCAGACTGGAGTGCAGTGG
>NW_007098892.1:0-523 GCF_000164805.1 Carlito syrichta | reverse complement strand
TAGCCAGATCGGTAGCCATCTGACTTAACTAGCTTTTTAACTACCTAACCAGCTGAATAGTCAACAGATTTAATGAGCTGACTTAACTTGCTAGGCAGCAGGTTGCCAGCTGACTTAACTAGCTGATTTAACCAACTACTCAGCTGGCTAGCCAGGTGACATAACTAGCTGGCTACCTATTTAGCCAGCTGGTTAGCCACCTGACCTACCTAGCTGACTTAAGTTAGCAAGCTGGCAAGTCAACTCACTTAACTAGCTAGATACCTATATAACCTGCAGGCTAGCCAGCTGACTTAACTATGTGACTCGAATAGCTAACCTGCTGGCTAGCAAGCTGACATATCCAGCTAGCTACCTGCCTAGCCAGCTGACTAGATAGCTGACTAAATTAGGTGACTTAACCAGCTAGCTGGTTGGCTAGCCAGCTGACTTAACATGCTGACATCACTAGCTAACCAGGTAGCTATCTAGCTGACTTAACTAGTTAGCTACATACATTGCCAGTTGGCTAGTCAGCTCTCTT
>NW_007098891.1:0-494 GCF_000164805.1 Carlito syrichta | reverse complement strand
GGAGCTGCCCCCAAGCCGCAGCGGCCTGGGCGAGCAGGGGTGGTGGCGCGAGGCCCGCCCAGGAGCTCTGCGGGGCCGCGGCTGTCTCTGAGGGTCGGCCAGGGAGGACCGGCGGCTCGCCATGGGTGGCTTTTTCTCACGTATTTTTTCCAGTTTGTTTGGAACTCGGGAGATGAGGATTTTAATTTTGGGATTAGATGGAGCAGGAAAAACCACAAGATTGTACAGATTGCAAGTTGGAGAAGTCGTGACTACTATTCCTACCATAGGATTTAATGTAGAGACAGTGACATACAAAAACCTTAAGTTCCAAGTCTGGGATTTAGGAGGACAGACAAATATCAGGCCATACTGGAGATGTGACTGTCCAAACACAGATGCAGTTATTTATGTAGCAGACAGTTGTGACCGAGACCGAATTGGCATTTCCAAAACAGAGTTAGTTGCCATGTTGGAGGAAGAAGAGCTGAGAAAAGCCATTTTAGTGGTGTTTG
>NW_007098890.1:0-470 GCF_000164805.1 Carlito syrichta | reverse complement strand
TTAAAAAAAAAAAAAAAAAGTAGTATCCTCTCTGTTGTTAAATCCATTTTTAGTGGAGTTTTATGTTATGTATAGCCAAAATTCTGACTAGCACCAGCAGAATTATAAGGTCCAGGGTGTGTTCATTGGAATGGGTGGTCGCGATGAAGCAGAGGCGAAGGCTAAGGTGTAGCATGGGTCAACCTCATGGAACATGAAATTGCCCAAGCAGAACCACCTAGCTAAACCCAGGTAGCTCCCCAAACTGAAATATGATAATAATAAATTAACACAGTTGTGTTATGCCACTAAATATGGGTGGCTTTTTATGCAGCAATGGATAACGATTGCCAGGGCAGAGCATTAGCCACAAAACGCTTCAGACCACCACGAGGTGATGCCAGTCCCTTTGCTCCCTTCTGGACCCTCCTTTTCTTTCTTTCTTTTTTTTTTTGAGTCGGAGTCTCACTCTGTCGCCCAGACTGGAGTGC
>NW_007098889.1:0-509 GCF_000164805.1 Carlito syrichta | reverse complement strand
CTCGAAGGGACTGAGACCCGGGCACGGGGTGCCGGGCTGGGCGCACGAGATAGAATTTGGGACCCGATACCCCCAACCCGCGCGGCCGTGGGGGCGGCCTGAACCCCGTCGCGCGCCCGGGCGTCCAGCGGCCAAGGGTGGGACGTGCTGGCCCAGAGGCCTCCGTCTGGAGGTGCGCCACTCGGGCTTCTCCAGCCTTCACCTCTCCGTCGGGAGGGGCGGCGCTGTCCCCTCAGCTGCAGCAGCTCCGCCCCGCGCCCAGGGAGAACGCCAAACAAGGGCTGTGGCCTTCGGGGACTTTACTCCGGCACGGGGGCTCCCGCGACCACGCGCCCGCCGTTCAGCGGTACTTGGAGGCCAGCGCCAAGATCACGTGGCTCAGAAACCTGTCCAGCGCCGCCTGCAGGGTGGGGCTGAAGTCTCCAGGGAAGTGCCGGGCGAGGGTCACCAGCAGGCAGTGGCCCAGGAGCTGCGGTGAGAGGGGGTGAACTCACGCGTCCCCTACACCT
>NW_007098888.1:0-444 GCF_000164805.1 Carlito syrichta | reverse complement strand
TGCGGCCCAGGAGCTGGAAGGCCCCACGTTATCCGGCCCGGTGCGTGCCGGGGTGTAGGGACGTGGAGTCGGGCTCGGGTGGGGGTCAGGTGTGGGTGGGTAGAGTCGGCGTGCGCCGAAGTGCTGGCGGGCAGCAACTGGTGTCTGGGCACGGTCGGGGCCCCGCCAGCGGGGATGGCTCAGCGCTGGGTGGGCTCGGCCGCGCGGAGTCTCGGGACCCAGGACCCGGGGTGTGAGCGCATCGGCAAGTAGGTCGGGACGGGGGTCGGGGTCCAGGTGCAGCTGCGGTGTCGGAGAGAAGCGACGCGGGCGGCCACGGGGACCCGGCGAGAGCTAGGTCGGGACGGCTGCAGCGCAGAAGCCCGGGCTCCCACGACACCCGGAGGCCCCCCACGAGGCCGGAGGCCCCTTTGTTCCCGCCGCAGGCCAGGGGGCGGCCACGCG
>NW_007098887.1:0-454 GCF_000164805.1 Carlito syrichta | reverse complement strand
TCGAACCCGCGGGCTCAGGCAATTCACTCGCCTCAGCCTCCCAAAGCGCGGGATGACAGGGTGAGCCACCGAGCCCAGCCGGTTTCCTTGTCTTTAAAATGAGCGTCGTGGCAGTCACCTCATGGGGCTGTTAGAAGGATGTAGCGAGCTCTGTGAAGCACAGCAGTGGCGCCTGGTAAGCTCCTGATGCTTGTGGGCAGCCACAGAATGGTAGCAGGCAGGGGACGAGGACAACGGGCCGGGTCCTCCAGATATGGAGACCCCCTCACACGTGGTCCTTTCCTTGTCCTCGAGGTCTCACTAAACCCACGGCAGCCACATTTCCCAACCTCGATCTAAGAACACGGAGTCAGTGTGGGAAAGAACACTGGACGTCACGACTGGACAGGGTGGCTCACGCCTGTCATCCCAGCACTTTGGGAGGCAGAGGCGGGAGGATTGCTTGAGCCCGGGC
>NW_007098886.1:0-3949 GCF_000164805.1 Carlito syrichta | reverse complement strand
AAAATGGTCTACTCTTTAATTGAATATTACAGTAAGCCGTCATTTCTGTGAGTTTCACATCTATACACAGATGAAATATTAGAGCAAATAATGCATTTGCACTGAATATTTGCAGACTTTCTTCTTTCCACCATTCCCTAAACAATACAGCAGAACAAGTATTTACATAGTGTTTCCATTATGTTAAACATCGGGAGTAATCTAGAGATGATTTAAAGTAGAGAGAGGATGTGTGAAGGTTCTGGGCAAATACTGTGCCATTTTATGTCATGGACTTGAGCATCTGTGGGTTTGGTTTCCAACGATGTCCAGAACCAATCCCCCAGGGATCCCCAGGGAGGGCTGTGTTCTCCACACTATGCATTAAGGCAGCATGTCCCTGTTGAGTTCATGGTCCAAGGTTTGACTGTGTTAATGTCTCCATCGATCTAGAATTACTTTGCTTCTTTGAGAGCAATCAAAACCACACATTAACAGTGTGGTTGTTGCAGGTGAGGGGTTTGGGAGCCTCTGCACCCTGTAGTCCACTGAGGGACCCAGTCACACATTCCCAGATGGAGGCAAAGGCATTTAGGGAGAACTCGTGGACCCTTGTGTCCCTTCTCCTCTTGGTCTCTCTGACACACCTGTCTACAACATGTAGAAATGACTTTTCTCAGTTCAGCCATCAACTTTATGAGCTATACAGAGGGCAAAAATTGGTCACTGATTCATTCTGTATGTGAGAGTTTTCTTGAGTTTTGTTTTTACTGGTTTTGAATATATAATCAATACATATAAAACTTTGTGTCTTCTGAAGGTAGAAAGAAAAAGTAACCTAATGATATTTTTAAATTTCTGATGATTGTAATTATGACACCTAAGTGTGATTAGTCTTTTTTAGAACTGGAAGAGGGATGTTTAGAAAAGGTAGATAAGGAAGAACAATCTAGACCATGTGAAAAATACACAATGGTTATGATTCAAAAAGAATGAGTCATTGTGACATTATCAGATATAGGCATCGTGTGGAGGAAATATTCTTTTATGTCTTTTGAACTCTGGGTTTCATTTAATTGAATGACAAATGACATCAGTGATATTAAAGTGAATCTGAATGTTTTTCTGTGGTTCTTCCTTTTCCAGAAAGTAAGGCAGACTACAAGACTAAAAACCTTTGTCTTATTTCTGGGATTTTCGGAACATCCAAAAATATTTCAGGTAAAATAGGTCATAACGAGATTGAGATTTTTTTTTAGCAAATACATTAATTATGCATGAATTGATATATTCTAAAGAGAGGAGCCTTGTTTTAAGTGACTTTTTTCTTTTTTGAGTTGGGTCTCACTGTGTCATTCAGGCACCATTATGGCTCACTGCAGCCTCGACCTCCTGGGCTCAAGCGATCCTTCTGTCTCAACTTCTGGAGTAGCTGTGACTACCACCACACTGGGCTAACTTTGTGATTTTTTTTGTAGTTTTTTTTTTAATTTCCAAGTGGTCTTCCTGCCTCAGCCTCCCAAAGAGCTGGGATTACAGGTGTAAGCCTCTGCACTGGGTCTTAAGTAGCTTTTTTTAATACTAGAAAACTTTAACATATTTTTGCCAGATATCAATGCACATAATACAGAATTAATATTTTGTGTTTTACATTAAGCATATTATATTTGTGCAGGTTAATACCTTTAATACTAGGTATACTCAATGACAAGAATAGGATGAGTCCATTTATGAGAGAAAATTTTATTCATTTGTTTGATTTTTGAGTTAATTTTAAGTTGAGATCATACTTACATAGAATTTAAAAAGTCAAATAATATGAATGAAAATAGCACCGTCTTACCTTCCTCTTTACACATCCATGCACCTCTTCCCACAGGCAACCACTTTCAACTCTTTTATCAGTTTCTCCTGGTCATTTATCATCATATTGGTAAATAGTAGACTGCTCGGCAAATGTTTAAGCATCGTTCTACCTTCCTCCTAGAGAAGGAACATGTAGCTCTTTGGCGCTACTTTCTTTCCCTGGCATGCACCCTTCCTCCCCTCGACACTCTCACACTTCTTCCAGTAGCTTCATGGAGTCATATGACTTTGGCCCAGATCATAATAATAATGTTACTATGACCATAACTGGTATGGTTCACAACCAAATGAGATGTGCATTCTTTCATTTCTTTTTTGGTGGCCAACTCTTCATTTCTTCTGCAGTTTATAATTTTTCTCTCTCTTCTTCCTTTTTCATTTGTTTCTTTTTTTTTTACTACAAAGATGTGGGGTACAATTCAGGGTTAAGTATACAAATGTTGATTATGCAGGTACC
The DNA here is from genome assembly GCF_000164805.1 of Carlito syrichta. Taxonomy (NCBI): domain Eukaryota; kingdom Metazoa; phylum Chordata; class Mammalia; order Primates; family Tarsiidae; genus Carlito; species Carlito syrichta. The sequence continues at coordinate 1,647 of NW_007098886.1, read as the reverse complement.
TGTGAATGAGGTGTGCCCCTCACTCCTCTGGCAGTTTCCCTTAACTGCCAACCCCACCCCCCTCCCTGGCAGTTTCCCACTATTGCCAATCCCTTTCTTATAGTCTTATAATTGTTCAAGGTCTGCTGATTAGTGAGAACATGTAGTACTCTGTTTTTTGTTTCTGTGATAGATCACCGAGTCTGATTGACTCCAAATCCATCCAAGTTGCTGTGTTTGCCCTTCTTGATGGCTGCATAATATTCCATCGTGTATATGTACCACATTTTAAAAATCCATTCCAGCTTCGAGGGGCAACATGGCTGGTTCCATGCTTTTGCCGTTGTGAATAGAGCTGCAACCATTTGTTTATTTTCTTATGCTCCTGTTACAAATATAGTTCTAATCTCCTCAATGCAATCTTTTGTCATTTTGTTTTGGCACATTAGGTGGTTAATCAGATTTCTCTTCTTCCTGTAGGCATCTCTTCTGTCTAATAAAGTGGTTAGGAATGTGGATTCTGGAACTAGACCACCTGAGTTGGAAGCACTGGCTCCACACTTTCTGCACAGGGGCAGTGATGAGTACTGTGGTTTGACTGTGTCCTCAGAGTTCCTGTGTTGGAAACTTAATTTCTGATGCAGCAATGTTGAGAGGTGGGGCCTGATAAGAGGTGATTAGGTCATGGATTCTGCCCTCATGAACAGATTCATATTGTCATCTTGGAAGTGGGATTATTGCCACAGGAGTGGGTGTGGGCCTGTTGTGAAAGTGAGTTTGGCCACTTCTGTGTTCTTTTGCCCTCTTGCCTCCTGCCATGGGATGACAGAACAAGAATGTCCTTATCAGATGTGGGCCCTTTGACCTTGGACTTCTCAGCTTCCAGACTATAAGAAATAGATTCCTCTTCTTTATAAAATATCCAGTTCTGGTCTTCTTTTATAGCAATACAAAACTGACTAAGACAATAAGATGCACTAACTGTCAACTGGATCCTTAACTACACTAAAGTAGTTCTGTTACCCACTTGAGCCTATTAAATTTCTTCTATTTCAATTAAACAGGTATATACCTGCTGAAAATCCGATAATTTTATGTTTTGCCACAAGCAAGGTTATGATTAGCAGTTAACAATGCTTTACCTTATTTTCTTAAAAAAATTTTAGCTGGGCATGGTGGCTCCTGCCTGTAATCCCAGCACTTTGGGAGGCGGAGGTGAGAGGATTACCTGAGCTCAGGGGTTTGAGACCAGCCTGAGCAACATGGAGAGACCTCATCTCTACAATAAATCAAAAAATCAGCCTGGCATGGTGGCACTTGCCTATGGTTCCAGCTACTTGGAAGGCTGAGGCAGAAGGATCACCGGAGCCCAGCAGATTGAGGCTACAGTGGCTGTGAGTGTGCCACTGCACTCCAGTCTGGGTGATGGAGTGAGACTCTGACTCAAAAAAAGTATTTTTTTCTCCTCATAATGGTAATATATGTCTTATCCTCAAGTTTTTGATATTTGACAAGGCTTTCTTAAAACCTAGCGGCTTTAAGGTAACAACCTTTTGTATACAGCTCATCTGTAGGTTGGCAGTTTCAACTGGGCATAGGTTGAGCAATTCTTGTCTCATCTGGACTCCTTCATAGGTTTGTAGTCAGTTTTAGGTCAGGTGTGGGTTG
>NW_007098885.1:0-461 GCF_000164805.1 Carlito syrichta | reverse complement strand
CTCGGTGTGGGAAGCAAGGCATCCGTGTGCGAGGAGACAGAAGGGCAGGAGGCGGAGGACAGCTCTGGCTCCTGTGGCACGAGGGGCCCTGGTGGGTTCTGCCCACCCGCGGAAGGTTTAGAAGCAGCAGCAAATTACCTCAAAGACCACATGGAAGTGGTGAGACCCCGGCCCTGCCTGATAGCAGTGGGTGTGGGGGAAGTGAGCGTCTTAGCCTCCCCTGCCTCAGTTTCTTTGTAAACTGGGGATAATAGTAGTGGCCACTTCATCATGGTGTTGTGAGCACAGATAACCCAGTAGTGCAATGGTCCCCAACCTTTTTGGCATCAGGGACCAGTTTCATGGAAAACAATTTTCCACCGACTGGAGGGTGGGGGGATGGTTTGGGGTGACTCAGGCGCATCACATTTATTGTGCACTTTATTTCTATTATTATTATTATTTTTTTTTTTTTTTTAGTT
>NW_007098884.1:0-442 GCF_000164805.1 Carlito syrichta | reverse complement strand
TGCAGGTACCCTTGTTGTGGAGGTATGCCCCTCCCTCCCCTAGCAGTTTCCCTCAACTGCCTATCCCATCCATCCTCCCCACAGTTTCCCATTACTGCCAAATGCTTTCTTATAGTATTATAATTGTTCAAGTTTTGCTTATGAGGGAGAACATATGGTACTCTGTTCTTGGTTTCTAGATAGATCACTGAGTATGATCGACTCCAAATCCATCCAATTGCTGCAAAGTCCATATATTTGTCCTTCTTTGTGGCTGCATAATATTCTATTGTATGTATGTACCACATACACACCCAGGCGCGATGGCTCATGCCTATCATCCTAGCACTTTGGGAGGCCGAAGTGAGAGGATTGCCTGATTTCCAGACCAGCCTGGGCAACTTGGCGAGACCTCATCTCTACAATAAGTCAAAAAATTAGCCGGGTGTGGTGGCGCATGCCT
>NW_007098883.1:0-507 GCF_000164805.1 Carlito syrichta | reverse complement strand
GCCTCAGCCTTCCAAGTAGCTGGAACTACAGGCGCGTGCTACCACACCCGGCTAAGTTTTGATTTATTGTAGAGATGAGGTCTCACCAAGTTGCCCGGGTGGGTCTTGAACCCACGGGCTCAGGCAATCCATTCACCTTGGCCTCTCAGATTGCTGGGATTATAGGTTGAGCCCATGAGCCTGGCCAGAAGTAAGCTATCTTGATGCAAGGCTATGTGCACAGAGATTTTGTGGCAGTGATCTAGAGATGGCACTGTTTCCTTCAACTCTGTATTCTTCCCCACCTCAGGGCATTTGCATGTGCTTATCTGCTGCTTGGTACATTTCTTCATATCACTGGGTTTTCCTGTACTTCATACATTGGCATAGGTCTTCTGTGACTGCCATCTCTAAAATATGTCCTTTTCCTACCTTCTCCATTATTATTATTATTTTTGAACCAGAATCTCACTCTGTTACCCTGGCTGGAGTGCAGTGGCAGGCTAACAGCCACTGCAGCCTTGACCT
>NW_007098882.1:0-443 GCF_000164805.1 Carlito syrichta | reverse complement strand
ATCCACTCACCTCAGCCTCCCAAAGGCGCAGGATTACAAGCTGAGCCACCAAGCCCAGCTCTTTTTTTTGTTTTTCAGTTGGAGTCTCAATCCATTGACCAGACATGCTCACGGCCACCCCAGTGTTGACCTACTGGGCGCTGGCGATTTTTCCACCTCAGCCTTCCAAGTAGCCGGAACTACAGGTGCACACTACCATGCCTGAATAATTTAAAAAATTTTATTGTAGAGACGGAATCTCACCATGTTGTCCAGGCTGGTCTCGAACCCGCGGGCTCAGACAATCCTCTCACCTTGGCCTCCCAAAGTGCTGGGATTATAGGTTTGAGCCACTGCGCCTGGCCTTGTCATTATTATTTTTTCTTTTTTGAGTTGGAGTCTCACTCTGTCGCCCAGACTGGAATGCAGTGGCCGCTCCCGGCCACGGCAGCCTCGACCTGCTG
>NW_007098881.1:0-503 GCF_000164805.1 Carlito syrichta | reverse complement strand
TAACAATCAGGCCAGCTCTGTAAGTCAGCTAGTTATGTCAGGTGGCTTGACAGCAGACTAACTAGTTAGTGAGATAGTTAACACAGTTGGCTAGCCAGTTGACTAGTTAAACAAGTCAGCTACTTAATTCAGCTGGGTAGCCAGTTAGCTAGCTAGGCAGAGAGCTAGTTAAATTAGCTGGCTATCCATCAGGAAAACTAGTTAAGTCATCTAGTTGAGCCAGCTGGCTAGCCATCTGTCTAGCTGGTTAAGTCAAGTAGTTAAGTCAGCTGGCTAGCTAGGTAGCAAGTTAGTTAAGTCAGCTGGCAAGCAGGGGGGGTAGCTAGTTAATTCAGCTAGTTAATTCAGTTGGCTTTCCAGCTTGCTAGCTAGGTAGCTAGCTAGTTAAGTCAGCTGGCTAGCCAGCTAGGTAACTGGTTAAGACAGCTAGTTAATTCAACTGGCCAGCCAGCTGGCTATCTAGTTAATCAGCTGACTATCCAGCTGGCTAGCAGGTTAAATCT
>NW_007098880.1:0-469 GCF_000164805.1 Carlito syrichta | reverse complement strand
TAGCTGGAACTACAGGCGCATGCTACCACACCTGGCTAGTTTTTGATTTATTGTAGAGACGAGGTCTTGCCAAATTGCCCAGGCAGGTCTCAAACCCGCGGGCTTAGGCAATCCACTTACCTCGGCCTCCCAAAGTGCTGGGATTACAGGCTGAGCCACCAAGCCTAAATTTTTTATTTATTGTAGAGACGAGGTCTTGCCAAGTTGCCCGGGCTGTTCTCGAATCCGTGGGCTTAGACATTCCTCTTACTTCCATCTCCCAAAGTGCTGGGATTATAGGCATGAGCCATTGCGCCCAACTTGAGTGACTTTTTCAGGGCCAAGACGATCATCCCTAGATGGAGTGATCTAGGCCTGCTTAAGAATTGTCATTTGAAGCCGGGCTTGGTGGCTCAGCCTGTAATCCCATGCCTTTGGGAGACTGAGGTGAGTGGATTGCCTGAGCCCACTGGTTCGAGACCCGCCTGGG
>NW_007098879.1:0-436 GCF_000164805.1 Carlito syrichta | reverse complement strand
GCCACTGCACTCCAGTCTGGGTGACAGAGTGAGACTCCAACTCAAAAAAACAAATAAATAAAAGAATTCCAGTCTCAATAGGCTACAGTCAGTCAGAAATATGCACCTACTTTTCTTTTATATACAGGGGTACCAAGAAATTGTATACACATTTTAAGTATGACATTCACTCAAAAGATGGCATTAATCAAAGAATGCTGGTGTCACCCTGCAACAGGCAGGACAGCCAAAGAAAATGGCAGAAGTATGGTTGAGCAAACGTCATGCTACACATTGCTACTGTAATTCAATTAAACTTTGAAAAGTAATACACAGATAACATCTCTTAAAATGTGTATACATAGCCGGGCTGTGGTGGCCAGGAGCGGCCACTGCAATCCAGTCTGGGCGACCGAGTGAGACTCCAACTCAAAAAAAAAAAAAAAAAAAAATTTTT
>NW_007098878.1:0-562 GCF_000164805.1 Carlito syrichta | reverse complement strand
AAACACCCTTGTGGCGCTGCACCAGCTCTACCAGTACACACAGAAGTACTACGACGAGGTAGGGCGGGGCCAGGGAGGGGGCCTGGCAGCCCTCCTTGGCCTTGGCTCTGACGGGACCCCCCCCCACCACAGATCATCAACGCACTGGAGGAAGACCCCGCGGCCCAGAAGATGCAGCTGGCTTTCCGCCTGCAGCAGATTGCGGCTGCCCTTGAGAACAAGGTCACGGACCTCTGACCTCTGGCCTCTGATGCTGCCTCGGGGCACAGGTGCGTGCCCCCACACGGGTGGGGAGGAGGCTGTGTGGCTACCGCTGAACCCTTCTCTCCTCCAGCAGAGACGCACCCTGGCACCCGGAGCAGGCTGGCAGAGCCCACCCAGTGTCTAGCCTGTAGCACCCTCCCGAGCAATATGCCGGCGCCCACCAGCACCAGCCCCTCCTGCAGAGCCAGCCTCAGGGTTCAGCGTCAGGTCTCCCGAGTGACTCGCAACGTGCCTTATGCTGCCCGCGGGCAGTCGGGCCTCCGCCCCACCATGCACCAGCAGCTGCCTCGGGTGCCCT
>NW_007098877.1:1874-2209 GCF_000164805.1 Carlito syrichta | reverse complement strand
CCAACGAGAGGAACTTGAAAGGGGGGTTGTGTAATGTACCTTTTCCAATCCCGGGCTGTATATGGAGATTTGGGATTCTTTAAACCAGCGCTACCTGGATTTTATTAAAAAGCGGGGAGCTCGGCGGGAGGAAAGCTGGCTTTTCCGGGGGCTGCGGGAGCCGGGCCGCGGGAGGGCGGAGGAGTTGGCGCGCCGAGCGCCCGGCCCGGGGAGCGGTTTTCTACCAAAAAAAGGAAAGGCGGGCAAAAAGTGTGAGGCGGCCGCGGGCGGCGGAGGGGAGCGGCGGCCGCGGGATGGCGGGCAGCACGGGCGCCTAGCCGCGCCGGGAGCCGGGG
>NW_007098877.1:0-596 GCF_000164805.1 Carlito syrichta | reverse complement strand
GCCGCCCCCACGGGACTCGGCGAGCGACAGATCTTTTAAACAAACAGCTTTAAACTGCCGCGACGGGGGATTTACCCAGCGGTGGGGGAGGCGCCCCTCAGCCGGCCCGCGCCGCGGCTTTCTTTGTGGGCTTTGTAGGGGGGGCTCGGGTAGGGCGAGATCCGCGGGCCTCTTCCTGCCCTAGGACATCCCCAAGCCCCCCTTGCCCGGCCACGTCCGCCGGCCGCAGGACTCCCGGGCCAGGGCGTCGGAAAAGGAAACCAAAGCCTGTTTTGAGGGTTCTCTCCCCAGTCCTCGGGCGAGAACGCCACGCTCGGGTCCTCGCCCCCAGCTCCGGGACTCACAGTGCCCCCGGGGGGCTCTTTAAAAGGAATAAGCCCGTTTTGCACCTTCTTCCTCAGAAAGCAAAACCCAAAACCGCTCCCTCGGCGGCCCTGGGCAGGCCCAGGGAAAGCAAACTCAGAAAAGCAGGGAGCGGCGCCCCAAAGGTTAAACATTAAGCTCTCCGGACCGGGTAGCGCCACGGCGTCCGGGGAGACGTTCCGCAGCGCTGGCGGAGAGGTGTCCCGGCTTCAACCGGCGCCGGTGACGCCCGG
>NW_007098876.1:0-441 GCF_000164805.1 Carlito syrichta | reverse complement strand
GCCAAGTTGCCCAGGTAGGTCTCAAACCCGCGGGCTCAGGCAATCCACTCACCTCGGCCTCCCAAAAGCACGGGATTACAGGCTGAGCCACCGAGCCCGGCCCTTCTAACTCTTAAATATCAGGGTCTGCCCCAGAAAAGACATGAGCCAGTCCTAATGTTTTCATGCTGTTCCTCTGTTTTCTTAAATGTATTATTATGTACCGTTGGGTACATATAAGAGAATACGTACAAACCGCATGTGAGCCACAAAGTGAGCCCCCATGACCCTATGGTCCATCCCCTCAAGGCCTGGAAGTCAACCACAGTGTCCCTACACCCAGGGGATCCTTCCCTTCCCCTCCTCCTCTACCCCAGGGCAAAGAGCCCCAGTTCTGGGTTTTAAGTCCCTCTCTTTTTTATTTATTTATTTTTTTTTTTTGAGTTGGAGTCTCACTCTGTT
>NW_007098875.1:0-544 GCF_000164805.1 Carlito syrichta | reverse complement strand
CAAATTCTGGGCTCCACTGGTCCCCTGCCTCAGTCTCCCAAAACAACAACCCAATTGTCTGCCAATCCACCATCTTTCGGGAACTCTAGGCCCAAGACTGGGGCCTCATTCCCATATGATTTCTGTCTGTTCACGGTGATCCCAACTTCATACACAAATGGATGCTCTTCTTTTTTTCTTTTTTCTTTTTTTCTTTGGCTCAGAATCTCAATCTATTGCCCAGGCTGGAAAGTGGTGGCTCACTCCTAGCCACCGCAGCCTCGACCCGATGGGTTCTGGCGAGCCTTACCTGGCCTTCCCATGAGCTGGAATGACAGGCACACACCACCACACACGGCTAATTTGGGATGGAGTGTAGAGACGAGGTCTCACCAAGGTGCCTGGGCTGCTCTCTGCCCGTGAGCTCAGGCCGTACTCTGGGCTCGGCCTCCCAAATTGCTAGGATGAGGAGGCTGAGTTCCTGAGACCAGCCTTGGTCCTTCGTCAGAAAAAAAAAAAACAGAAAGCCTGGTGCAACAGCCAATGACTGGAATTCCACGGATGG
>NW_007098874.1:0-449 GCF_000164805.1 Carlito syrichta | reverse complement strand
GTAGAGATGAGGTCTCGCCAAGTTGCCCAGGTGGGTCTCGAACGTGCGGGCTCAGGCAATTCACTCACCTCAGCCTCCCAAGGCACGGGATTACAGGCTGAGCCACCGAGCCCGGCTGCTGTACTTTTTATTAAGGAAATTTTAAAATATACTAAAAAGTAGACTGGGCGTGGTGGCTCATGCCTGTAACCCCAGCACTTTGGGAGGTCAAGGTGAGAGGATTGCCTGAGCCCACAGGTTCGAGACCAGCCTGGGAAACTTGGTGAGACTTCGTCTCTACAATAATAAATAAAAAAATTAGCCAGGCATGGTGGCACATGCCTGTAGTTCCTTTCAGGTACTTGGAAGGCTAAGGTGGAAGGATCGCCTGAGCCCTGTAGGTTGAGGCTGCGGTGGTCATGAGCGTGCCACTGCACTCCAGCCTGGGCAACAGAGTGAGACTCCAACTC
>NW_007098873.1:0-476 GCF_000164805.1 Carlito syrichta | reverse complement strand
AGCATCCACCAACAGGTGTATGAGCACACTAGAACCTATTTCCCTCTGCCTTACAATCTGTCCATGCAGCAGTATGTAGGCTTGGTCCCTAGATTAAAACGTGGTATAAAAGAGGAAAATAATGGTGGAAGGGGGATCAATAGGAAGTTAGAAAGAGAGAAGAGCAAGAGGGAAAACAGACATGCATACCAACTATCTGGTGAGAAAGAGACACGAGGCCAGAGAGAAGTGAAAAAAGACACGTAAGAAAGATTCCCTGAAGAATACTGGTAGCTACACAGAGACAGACCAATAAAATCACAGTAGAAAGCAAACAACAAAAGCGATCAAAACAAACAGTCAAAATGATAAAATCAAAAGTCAAAATAAGAGATGAGACTAACGTCACTTCAGCTCTGATCTCCGGCCTCTCCCTTTTGTTTTTCATTGCAGGCAGCTAGATTTACTCGCAGTTTGCGTTTTTTTTTTTTTTTTTT
>NW_007098872.1:0-533 GCF_000164805.1 Carlito syrichta | reverse complement strand
CTGTGGGGCCCGGCAGAAGACAGCGGGTGGGGAGGGCGCTGGCAGGCCCGGGCTGCGGCAGGGGTCTCCTGGCCGCGCCCACCCCCGGTCTGGTCGGCCTCCCCCCTCCGTCTCCGAGGGGTGGTGAGGGGAGCTGAGGCCGGGCTCTGAGGGAGGGGATTAGAAATTCCGAAATTAAATGCATCTCCCCAGGAAATGCTCCCTACAGCGCAGACCAAATTAAACGCATTAAAGTTGGGGGGGGGGAGCTGTTTAGAACCAACGGGGAAACCGGTCCGAAGGGAAGGGGAACAGAAGTGGAGGGGGAGGCAGACCGCCGAGCCACGGCTTTGCGGCCCAGTGACCCTTCTGGATAATTCCGTTTGGGAAGTCACCGCCACCAAAAAGAAAAGAAAAGGCAAAGAAAGTTCTTCTGACAACCAAACTCCTGGGCCGGCATGCCCGGGGGCGCGCCACGGCTGGCAGGACGGCCAGCCCGCCCTCTCGCAGGCCTTCCCCTCCTCCCCTCTCGCCCCCCCCCCCCCCCCCCCCCC
>NW_007098871.1:0-457 GCF_000164805.1 Carlito syrichta | reverse complement strand
CTTTTTTTTTTTTTTTTTTGAGTCAAGTCTCACTCTGTCTCCCAGGCTGGAGTGCAGTAGCACGATCATGGCTCACTGCAGTCTTAACCTCCTGGGCTTAGGTGATCCTTCCATCTCAGCCTCCCAAATAGCTGGGACTATGGGCACACACTACTATGCCTGGTTAACTTTTTAATTTTTTGTAGAGACGATGTCTTGCTGTGTTGCCAAGGCTGGTCTCGAAGTCTTGGGCTCAAGTGGTCCTCCTGCCCAAAGTGCCTGGGATTACAGGTGTGAGACACTGTGCCCAGCCTTAGGATCATTTTTAATCATAAACTCATCCTCAATTCATGAACTAGTACGCCCAGTTCTAGATATTTATCAGTCATTCAAGCTCCATTCCAAAGCCAGCTGTGGTCAGGGGTTGGGACTGCCTGCTTGCAGGAAAGGGGTGTGGTTGAAGGTTTCCGCTCTTTCT
>NW_007098870.1:0-485 GCF_000164805.1 Carlito syrichta | reverse complement strand
CTTCCTTCCTTCCTTCCTTCCTTCCTTCCTTCCTTCCTTCCTTCCTTCCTTCCTTCCTTGTCAGAGTCTTACTCTGTCACCCAGACTGGAGTGCAGTGGCATGATCATGGCCACCACAGCCTCAACCTGCTGGGCGATCCTTCTGCCTCAGTCTTCCAAATAGCCAGAACTACAGGCGCACACTACCACACCCAGCTAATTTTTTAATTTAGAGAAGAGGTCTTGCCAAATTATCCAGGCTGGTCTCGAACCCCTGGGCTTAGACAATCCTCTTGCCCTGGTCTCCCAAAGCGTTGGGATTACAGGCATGAACCACTGCACCTGGTCTAGAATTTCAATATATGAATTTGAGAGAAACACATTCAGTCCATAACATCTGGTAACTTTTTCTTTAAGTACTTTAGGATGGCATTCCTTTTCTTTTCTTTTTTTTTTTCTTTGAGTTGGAGTCTCACTCCGTCGCCCAGACTGGAGTGCAGTGGCCA
>NW_007098869.1:0-541 GCF_000164805.1 Carlito syrichta | reverse complement strand
GGACGCCCCTCCGGCTTTCCCGACGGGGCGTTGGTTTCCAGGGCCCGGCGGCCGGAAGGGCCCGTCCGGGATGGGTGCTGTCCGGCGGGGTGCGGCCCGCGCAGTCGTGGGCGGCGTCTTCCCTCCGGCCTCGGCTTCCTCCCCCGTGAACTGGGCTGGCTGTTTCGGCCTCGCTGGACCGCCGTGGGGATGAGCAGCACAGGGGGGCCGCCCCTTCGCGCCGCCCCTGCTCTTGTGCGGACTGGCCGCGGGTCTCCTCGGCTGGGGGAAGCCTCCCGACCTCCTGTCCGGTGGCCTCGGTGCGTGGCGGCCAGGTGTCTCCAGGGCCACTTCCCACGGGGTCCTGGGGCCGCGTGACCCGGCCTGCCACGGCTCTCAAGTGTGGCCAGTCCAGGATTTCTTTTGGCTGAATCACTGGCTTAGCCCTTTCCCTGGCTAACTGGAGCAACTGCAGTGTCTTGGAGAGGAAGGTGGGGGGGTGAGCTTTGCTGTTAATTGCACCTGGGAAAGCATCCATTGCTTCCCCCCCCTCCTTTTTTTT
>NW_007098868.1:0-444 GCF_000164805.1 Carlito syrichta | reverse complement strand
TTTGAGTAGGAGTCTCACTCTGTCACCCAGGCTGGAGGGCAGTGGCACGCTCACAGCCACCGCAGCCTCAACCTGCTGGGTCAGGCAATCCTTCCAACTCAGCTTTCCAAGTAGTTGGAACTACAGGTGCGCACCACCACACCCGGCTTACTTTTTGATTTATTGTAGAGACGAGATCTCGCCAAGTTACCCAGGCGGGTCTCGAACCCCTGGGTTCAGGCAATCCTCTCGCCTCGACCTCCCAAAGCTCTGGGATGACAGGCTTGAGCCATCGCACCCAACCTGATTGCTAACTTTAGATATACAGTCCCATGCCGCATAATGACATTTTAGTCAATGATGGACTTCATAAGGCTATCGTGGAGCTGAAAATTTCTTTCTTTTTTTTGAGTTGGAGTCTCACTCTGTCGCCCAGACTGGAGTGCAGTGACCACTCCTGGCCAC
>NW_007098867.1:0-504 GCF_000164805.1 Carlito syrichta | reverse complement strand
TCTACAATAAATCAAAAAATTAGCCGGGCATGGTGGTGCATGCCTGTAGTTCTAGCTACTCGGAAGGCTGAGGTGGAAGGATCACCTGAGCCCAGCAGGTCAAGACTGCGGTGGCTGTGAGAGTGCCACTGCACTCCAACCTGGGTGACAGAGTGAGACTCCAACTCAAAAAACAAACGAAACCTGATCTTAGCCTTTTGGAAGTTGGCCAGGCAAAATTAGGGCTTAAGGAGCCCCAACGCTTCATCCTCCAGGTAGACTGAGTCTGAATCTTTGGGCCCCACTTAGAGGCCTAAAGCACTAGCCCGAGACTTCCAGACAGACTGGAAGATTCAGCTATCTTAGTGTCTGGCCTCCTGTCTCCTGGCCCATGAGTCATTTCTGGTTAAAATGATTCCTGCTGAAAGGAAATTTCTTCAAGACCATCCCAGGCTCATCACCGAGCAAATGAAGGACCTGGCTTTGTTCTAAGCACAGAGATGGGAGACAGACACTGTCCTTTAG
>NW_007098866.1:0-543 GCF_000164805.1 Carlito syrichta | reverse complement strand
CCCCCCCCCACAGCTGCTGTTTGGCTCTCTCTATATATAGCGGCATTTTCAGGGTAATTACAATAAAACTGTTGAAAGGAGATAATCCAGCAAAGGAAGCGAGTCTGACTCCCAGCCCCCTCCTGTCTCTGGCTAGGTGCAACCCTGAACCCCCGCTCCCTGAGGCCTCCTGTTCCCACCCCACCCCCATTCCCATAGCCTCTCCCTCTGGCCCCAGCTGCCCCAGCTGGCTATGAGGCAGAGAAAGGGGAGAGGGTAGGGACATTGGGAGGGTCTCCCCAGGCCTCTCCTGGTCCACCAGGGGTCCCTTCAGTTCTGCACCCAGCCTGTCACCTTCTCTTCTGGTACAGGTCTGGAGGGGAGATGGGAAGAGGCAACAGGACAGTGGTTAAAAGCATAGCAACTGCCTGCCATCCCAGCACTTTGGGAGGCCGAGGCGAGATGATTGCCTGAATCCAGGGTTTAAGACCAGCCTGGGCAACTTGGTGAGACCTCGTCTCTACAATAAGTCAAAAAATTAGCCGGGTGTGGTGGCACATGCCT
>NW_007098865.1:0-623 GCF_000164805.1 Carlito syrichta | reverse complement strand
GCTGAGGCGGAAGGATCGCCGGAGCCCAGCAGGTCGAGGCTGCGGTGCCCGGGAGCGGCCTCTGCACTCCAGTCTGGGCGACAGAGTGAGACTCCAACTCAAAAAAAAAGAAGAGAGGAACTTATAGGCAAATAACAAAAGCTGTTATCTTTGTCACCATTAATGTTATTAGACACTATGTGCCAGGCACTGTGCCAAGTGCTTTCCATGCCTTCCTCCGTTTCCTCTTCACACCGTTATTAACCCTGTATTTCAGGTGAGTAAACTGAGGCTTGGAGCTGACACGCCCAAGGCTACTAAGCCAGAGCGCTCCCACAGGGCTGCGCAGCGCTTCCGAAATGACAGTGCCACGAAGCTGACGGAAAACGACAGAATCCCGGCCCCAAGCGCGGGGCTCCGCAGCGAGCCGGCGCACTCCACCTCGCGCTCGCGGGACGCCGGGTCACGTGGGCAGGGCCCCGCCCCTCGAGTCCGCCCCGCCCCCTCCCGCGCTCCCTCCCTCTCTCGCTCCCTCCCCCTCCCTCCCCGGCCCGGCCCGGCCCATCCCCCTCCCCGCCGGCTCCCTGAGGCCCTGCCGGGTCGGGCTGCAGGCGGCCGGGCACGGGCGGCCGGACGGACGGGTG
>NW_007098864.1:0-467 GCF_000164805.1 Carlito syrichta | reverse complement strand
GCCTACTTCAGCAAAGTGTGACCGGCCGGCGCCAGCGGGAGGGGCCGAGCCCACCGCCCCCCAACCAGGGGAAAGGGAAGCTGGGGTGCCGGGCAGGAGGCCCGGGGCAGCCCACAGGCGGGCACTCGGGAGCAGGGAGAGGGCTTCACTCCTTCAGCTGTGACCTGGCCCAGACGGCCTTGGGCCTGCAGGGGCCACAGCAGTATTGGCCAGACGGGGTCAGAACTAACCTGGAGGCCAGGGGAGGCCGCGCACACCGGCAATCCCAGCACTTTGGGAGGCCGAGGCAGGAGGGTCGCTCGAGCCCAGGAACTGGAGACCAGCCTGGGCACCATAGCGAGATCCTGACTCTACTAAAACTTTTTAAAATCGGGCTCTGCCGGGTTCGGTGGCTCAGCCTGTAATCCCGCGCCTTGGGAGGCTGAGGTGAGTGGATTGCCTGAGCCCGCGGGTTCGAGATCCGCCTG
>NW_007098863.1:0-437 GCF_000164805.1 Carlito syrichta | reverse complement strand
CCTTCCTTCCTTCCTTCCTTCCTTCCTTCCTTCCTTCCTTCTTTCCTTTCTCCCTCCCTCCTACCTCCCTCCCTGACTCCTTCCTTCCTTTTTGTCACAGTCTCACTGTTGCCTAGGCTGAAGTGCAGTGGCACGCTATGGCCACCACAGCCTCGACATGCTAGGCTCTGATTATACTTCCACTTCAACCTTCCAAGTGGCTGGAACAACAGGTATGCACTATCACACCCAGCTAATTTTTTCGATTTATTGTAGAGATGAGGTCTCACCAAGTTGGCCAGGCTGGTCTCGAACCTCTGGGCTCAGGCAATCCTCTTGTCTTGGCCTCCCTAAGTGCTGGGATTACAGGCTTGAGCCACCGTGCCTGGTTAGTTTCTATTTTTCTTTTTTTTTTTTTGAGTTGGAGTCTCACTCTGTTGCCCAGACTGGAGTGCAGT
>NW_007098862.1:0-437 GCF_000164805.1 Carlito syrichta | reverse complement strand
CCAGCAAGTCAAGGCTTTGGTGGCCGTAAACATGCCACTGCACTCCAGCCTGGGCAACCAGAATGAGACTTCAACTCGAAAAGAAAAGAAAAGAAAAGAAAAGAGAAGAAAAGAAAGAAATGAAAAAGAAACCACCCTGCAAGCTTTCAGAGAGAGGGACACAAAAGTGTACATACAGGGGATCAGAAAGTACGTGGTTTTGAACTTTTGCACCACAGCATTGAAAACTAGAAAGCAGTGGAGAAACTCCTTTAAAATTCTGAAGAAAAATGATTTTCAACCTAGAATTTTATACCCAGACAACCTACCAACAAATGTGAGGGAAAAAAATAAAGGTTTTTTAGACATGACAGATTTTCGTTAGATCAATGTTTAGTGTATCATACTATACTTTAAAGCATCCATAGGACACTGCTGTAGAAATGTTGTGAGGCTAT
>NW_007098861.1:0-495 GCF_000164805.1 Carlito syrichta | reverse complement strand
TTCTAGGGGTCATCTGGGTGCTTAGTTCTTCCTTTGCCCAATTCTTGGGAGCAATAATACTGGATCTGGTGCTTGTAGGTCAACAGATGATTCAACTAACCCAGTAAAAGATGAAGCTTCAGAGTAGGGTAGACAGTCCCTGGTGATCAGCAATTGTCTTTTTGCAGTATAAAAGTAATTTACTTTTTTTAAATAAAAGAAATGTTTTCCATATTTATATACAAATAAATAAACTCCTATTTAAGTAACTCTCAACCCAGATGCTGCAAAATAACGTATATTTTCTGTATGGGTAAGAGTCAACCTGCAGAAGTGACTCTCTTTCTACTGATTATCTGTAGAATCTGAGATTATGGATATATGGAGCTCTACTTCTCTCAGAAACTTAGGAAGAGACATATAAACTTAAAACAAAAATTCAATATTGAATTTATATTTCAATTGAATATGGAATCAGCAACAGCATGCAGTAGACATATTTGAAACAAATAGTTT
>NW_007098860.1:0-465 GCF_000164805.1 Carlito syrichta | reverse complement strand
GAGGGAGGGAGGGCTTGTGAACACGGGGGCTCCTCTGTCCACCTTCTTCTCAGGAGACACCGCCACCCCCGCCGTGGCTTCCCGAGGGTGGGCAGCCCTCAAGGATGGGCTGTGAGCCCCACTTCCCCCTTCCCACCAGCCCCTCCCCCCACTCACTCCCAGGTGGAGACTCGCCGGGGGTCGGGCTGGGCCTTCAGGGCTGACCACTTCGAGTCTTAGGCGGCCGCACCCGTCCCTGGACTGCATGGTGGATCTTGGAGGCCAAAAGGACGGCACCTCCCCAGAAGCACAAAGCAGGGCTGGCCAGGGAACACAGGCCCCGCCCAAGCCACAAGTCACGCCATACGCCCTCAGGTATCCACCCCCCACCTGCGACGAGGGGGCACGTTCCCTCCTCCACGCAGCAGCGTCTCCGTGCAGGCTGCCGGGGGGTGCGGGGGCGCCCGTGGCCTCAGCGAGCCTGAG
>NW_007098859.1:0-480 GCF_000164805.1 Carlito syrichta | reverse complement strand
GAGGCGCGTGCACGTTGCACCCTCCCCCGCCGGAGGGCCACTTATCCAAGGGCAACTGGATACGTCCCGGGAGCCCACACAGGGGTGGGGGCGCACCCTGACCGCGCTGTTTTCGCGGGTCTGAGCGCAGCCTCCACCGCCGCACGGCCACGTCCCCGGGGCACCCTCCCCACTCCGGAGCCCAGGACGGGGCTGGCGCCACCTGCTCGAGGCCCCATGCGCCAAGCCGGGCCCTGTGACCCGAGCCAGCCCCCGCCTCCTCGACCCGGGCCCTGCGCCGTCGGATCCTGGGGCTCTGAGTCAGCAGGAAGGGGTGAGGCCGAGCCCCGCGACGGGCGGTGGGGCGAAGGCCACCGAGGGCGTGCCGGCCAGGGCAGGGCTGTGCCTAGGGACAGATCCACCCTGCCCCGTGGAGCCCCCAGGACGGGGCTGGACCCTGGGTGAGCAACAGGCAGAACCAGGCTGCCGCCCGCCCGACGG
>NW_007098858.1:0-471 GCF_000164805.1 Carlito syrichta | reverse complement strand
CTCCCTCCCTCCCCCTCCCACCCTCCCTCTCTGTCTCACGTCCTCTCTCTCTCCTTCCCTCTCTCTTCCTCTCTCCCCATCTCTCCTCTCTCTCTTTCTTTCTTTCTCTATCTCTATCTTTATCTTTATCTCTATCTCTATCTCAATCTCTTTCCATTTGCTCCTGAGCCGCTTGGATGAGCTCCTCTTCACTTGGAGCTCCTCCCATATAGCCCCATGCATGACATGCTGTGTTTCCTGTCTCCGGGACCTGTGAGTATAATAAATCCTTTCACTTTATATGCCTCGTTGAGTGTCATTTCCAGAACTATGTTGGAATGAGATCCTTTAGAACTCCACAAAGAGGGGTTTTTTTTTAATCAAAAAGTGATACTGGATTTTATCAAAAGCTTTTTCTGCATCTAATGATACAATCATGTGGTTCTTGTTTTTACATCTGTTGATGCATTTAATTACATTTATGGTCTTGTG
>NW_007098857.1:0-477 GCF_000164805.1 Carlito syrichta | reverse complement strand
CCATATGACCCAGCAATTCCCCTACTGGGAATATACCCAGAGGAACTCAAATTATTCTACAAAAAAGATACCTGCACACGTGTGTTTGTTGCAGCTCTAGTTACAATAGCAAAAGCATGGAACCAACCATGTGGCCTGTCCAAGCTGAACTAGATTTTAAAAATGTGGTATATATACACAATGGACTATTATGCAGCCATAAAGACAAATATATGGACTTTGCAGCAACCTGGATGGATTTGGAGTCTATCATACTTAGTGATTTATCACAGAAACAGAGTTCCATATGTTCTCACTCATGAGAGGACCTAGAACAATTATAATGCTATAAGAAAGCGATTGGCAGTAGGGGGAAACTGTCAGGGGAGGAGAGGAGTTGGATTGGCAGTTGAGGGAAACTGCTAGGGGAGGGAGGGGCATACCTCATCAACAAGGGTACCTACATGATCAATGTTTATATACCTAACCCTGAATTGT
>NW_007098856.1:0-579 GCF_000164805.1 Carlito syrichta | reverse complement strand
ATAAATATTTAAGTCAGCTGGATAGCTAAGTAGCTAGCTAGTTAGCTAAATATATGTCAGCTGGCCAGCTAGGTAGCTAGTTAGTTAACTCTGCTAGTTAAGTCAGCTGGCTATCCAGATGGCTAACTAGGTAGCAAGCTAGTTAAGCCAGTTGGCTAGCCAGCTGGCTAGCTGGTTAATTCAGCTGGTTGAGAGAGCTGGGTAGACACTGGCAATGTATGTAGATAGCTAGTTAAGTCAACTAGATAGCTATCTGGCTAGCTAGTGATGTCAGTATGTTAAGTCAGCTGGCTAGCCAGATATCAGATGATTAAGTCACCTAGCTAACACATTAGATAACAATTAAGCTAACTAGTTATCTAGCTGGTTATGTCAGCTATCTGGCAAGGCAGCTTACTATTTAAGTTAGTTTGTTAGCTAAGTAGCTATCTAATTAGCTAATTATTTAAGCCAGGTGACTAACTAGGTAGCTAGATAGTTAGCTAACTATTAAAGTCAACTGATTAACTAGGTAGCTGATAGTTAAGTCAACTACTTAAGTCAGCTGGCAAGCTAGGTAGCGAGCTAGTTGTCAGTTGG
>NW_007098855.1:0-607 GCF_000164805.1 Carlito syrichta | reverse complement strand
AAAAAAAAAAAAAAAAAGAATTGCACGTGTCTTAAGAGATAAAATGAATCTAGTAAAAGTTCCTACGATGAGTAAGCTTGCTTTATTAGTTTCTGTTTTTTAATTATAGAGATGTGGAATACAATTCAGGGTTTAGGTATACAGACGTGGATTATGCAGGTACCCTAGTGGATGAGGTGTGCCCCACCCCATAGTTTCCCACTCCTGACAATCCTTTTCTTAGAGTATTATTGTTCAAGGTCCACTTATGAGTGAGAACATATGGGCCTCTGTTGTTTGTTTCAGTGATACAACACTATGATCCACCCTGAATCCATCCAAGTTGCTGTGAAATCCGTTTGTTTGTCCTTCTTTATGGCTGCATAATATTCCATTGTGTATATGTACATTTATTTCTACTCAGTCCAGCTTAGATGGGCAGTATGGTTGGTTCCATGATTTGGGGGTAACACACACACACACACACTCACTCACTCACACTCCACCCGCGGCAGAGGCCAAGGGCGGCAGCAGGGCTGCGGCTGGCACCGGGGCTCTTGACTGGGCCAGCCCCGCGGAGGGAGGCCCCGGGCGCAGGACATCAGGCCCGACGGCCGCCCCAGCCCCG
>NW_007098854.1:0-472 GCF_000164805.1 Carlito syrichta | reverse complement strand
TCTCGCCAAGGTGCCCAGGCGGGTCTCGAA
Source organism: Carlito syrichta (assembly GCF_000164805.1). Taxonomy (NCBI): domain Eukaryota; kingdom Metazoa; phylum Chordata; class Mammalia; order Primates; family Tarsiidae; genus Carlito; species Carlito syrichta. Next base: position 442 of record NW_007098854.1, on the reverse strand, counting down.
CCCGCAGGCTCAGGCAATCCACTCACCTCAGCCTCCCAAAGCACGGGATTACAGGCTGATCCACCAAGTCCGGCAATCTCTGATTCTTTGACCCTGGTTCGCAGTGTCTGAAGCTTTTAGGCTCTGAGATTTCCCTAAGATAGTCCTTGTAATTTGAGCAGCAGCAGCCTAACCCAGACTGAGGAGTTAGTCAGCGCCACCAGGCTGGGGTGACCAGAAAGGGCACCCCTCCCCCCCACTGCAGCTGAGGTCAGGGACCCAGATGAATGACTCATTTGCTGGGTGCTGGGCTTCATTTGCTCCCCAGGATTCAGGCAAACACCCGAAGAAAGAAGATGCGCACCAGGCGGCGCAGTGGCTCACGCCTATAATCCCAGCACTTTGGGAGGCCAAGGTGAGAGGATTGCCTGAGCCCGTGGGTTTGAGACCAGTCCGGGCAACT
>NW_007098853.1:0-451 GCF_000164805.1 Carlito syrichta | reverse complement strand
CATGCTGGGAAAGGGCACAACCTGATGGCGGCAACGGGGAGCGGTCCGGGAAGGCCCCGGCCTCCTTGGTCCTCGGATTCCCGAGGCGGCCATTGTCCAGGAAGAATGTTCCGCCAGCAGCACGGAGGGGCGGGGCCTCTCCTCGTGCCCCACACAAGCCCGCCTTGTGCTCGCCACCCAGGGCCCCTCCTGGCCCTCCCCAGCCAGGCCATCCCGGGGTTTCTCCCGGCTCTTAGGCCAGGTCTCTGAGATGAAGCTGCTCCCAGAGCCCATGGGGGAGGCCATGGGAGATGTTACTCGACCCTGCGAGACCAGTCTGGGAGGACTGCCTGGAGGAGAGGAGATGAGACCTGGGCTCCGGGCTCCTCCAAGCTAAAAATATGCATTATCAGCCTGCAGTTACTAGGACTTATATAAAGGCAATAATTACACCTGTGCATACAGGTGGCTG
>NW_007098852.1:0-438 GCF_000164805.1 Carlito syrichta | reverse complement strand
TCGCCGGAGTCCAGCAAGTCGAGGCTGCCGTGGCCGGCAGCGGCCACTGCACTCCAGTCTGGGCGACAGAGTGAGACTCCAACTCAAAAAAAACAAAAACAAAAACAAAAACAACTGAATGGGAGTGAGCTGGACTTGGAGGGCTCAGGGAAGTGAAAGGACGCTCCAAATGAAGGGTACAAGAAAAGGCTCATGAACCAGCAGCAACACACATGCATCAGGCCCTTTCCTCAGTCTGGGCCCTGGGCCTGACTCTTGGCAGTCTTGATTTCAGTTCATCTCCACTATAGCCCTTTCAGGGAAATATTAATCATCATGTCCACTTTATTTTATTTATTTTTCAGTTGGAGTCTTACTCTGTTGCCCAGATTGGAGTGGAGTGGCACGCTCCCAGCCACTGCAGCCTCGACCTGCTGGGCTCCGGCGATCCTTCCGCCT
>NW_007098851.1:0-463 GCF_000164805.1 Carlito syrichta | reverse complement strand
GCCTTCTCTTTTCTGATTGTTCTAGCCAGGACTTCCAATACTATATTGAACAGGAGGGGTGAGAGTGGGCATCCTTGTTTTGTTCTAGTTTTCAGGGGAAATGGTTCCAATTTTTGTCTGTTTAGGACTATGATGGTTGTGGTTTTCTCGTAGATGGTTTTTACTATTTTGAGGTATGTTCCACGTTTGCCTAGATGTTTGAGGGTTTTTATCACGAAGTCATGATGGATTTTATCAAAATCTTTTTTTGCATATAATGATATAATCATGTGGTTTTTGTTTTGACATCAGTTTATGTATTTAATTGCATTTATGGTCTTACAAATGTTGAACCAGCCTTTAATCCCAGGGATGAAGCCTACTTGGTCATGATGGATGATTTTTGAGATGTGTTGTTGAATCTGGTTTGCTAGGATCTTTTTGAGAATTTTGGCATCTATGTTCATCAAAGATATTGGCCTGT
>NW_007098850.1:0-505 GCF_000164805.1 Carlito syrichta | reverse complement strand
GAGCGCAGCCCTCCCAACTCCAGCTGGAACACAGGTGCCGAGGGGCTCCTAGAGCACTCACCAAGTGGGGGAGGCCTGTCCTGCAAGAGGCCTGCCCTCCGGAAGGTAATCCAGGTCTTGGGGGTCCCGTTCGTAAGCCGGGCGTTTAGCCCTAACAATCCCTGCAGCAAGCGGTAAATATGCTGGACTGGACTGAACTCCTCAAGTGTGGGTGTGAAGGTCTCACTTCTCTGTTGAAAGGTCTCCCTGCCCCGTTTTCTTCTCCCCCTCACTTCACCTTCTCTTCCCACAAATTCAGCCTTGACTCTGCTGACTCTTTAGAGTAACTTTTCTTTTTGAGTCAGGGTCTCACTCTGTCGTCCAGGCTGAGTGCAGTGGCATGATCATGGCTCACCCGTTGCCTTAACTTCCTGGGCTCTGGCAAGCCTCCCGTCTCAGCCTCCCAAGTAGCTAGGACTACAGGAGTGCCCCACTATGCCTGGCCTTTTTTTTTTTTTTTTTTTGG
>NW_007098849.1:0-531 GCF_000164805.1 Carlito syrichta | reverse complement strand
GGGTGCCCCATTGACTAGTCCTCTTCTGTGATGAGTTTACCAATGACTAGATTTACTCTATGATCACTGTCTCAGTGGCTGGATCTCCTACACTATGTGTGCACCAGTGACTGTGTCTATCAGAGATTGATGGCTCAGTGATAGACCCTCAACCATAATGTGTGCCCTAATGACTAGTAGACCACTATGATGGGTGCCCCAGTTACTGGGCCCACTCTATAATGGAATTCCCAGTGACTGGTACTCCTCCATTATGAATGCCCCAGTGACTGGGTATTCTCTATGATTGTGCCCCATTAACTGGTCCTCCTCTGTAATGGTTGCATCATTGACTAACCTTTCTCTGTAATGGCTATCCCACTTATTGTGCTGCCTCTATAGTCTGTGCTCCAATGACTGGTCCTCCTTTGTTATGACTGTCCCAGTGACTGGGTCTCCCAATAATGTGTGCCCAGTGAGGAGGCCTGCCTTGGGATTTGTGTCTCAGTTACCAGGCCTTTATACATTATGGTTGCCTCAGTGACTAATCCT
>NW_007098848.1:0-473 GCF_000164805.1 Carlito syrichta | reverse complement strand
TTTCCCTCTGCTTTACAGTCTGTCTATTCAGCAGTATGCAGTCTTGGTCCTTTCAGAGAATCTCACCAGTTCACCTATGCCATCGCCATCTTGCCCCATCTCCCACGTTTTTTATTTTAATCCAGCCCTCTTATGATCGAAATCATGGTTGGTTCCATGTTTTTGCTGCAATTTGTGAACAGTGCTACAATGAACATGTGTGTGCAGGTGTCTTTTTCATAGAGTGATTTGAGCTCCTCCAGTATATTCCCAGTAGGTGGATTGTGGTGTCATACGAAAGGTGAATTTTTAGATCTTTTAGGTATTGTCAAACAGTTTTCCACAGAGGTTGTACAGTTTACACTCTCACTAATCGTGTAGAAGTGTTAGCTTTTTCCTACATCCTCTCCAGCATCTGTTGTTTTTTGTTATTAATGATGGCCATCCTGACTGGAGTTAGGTGGTATTTCAGTGTGGTTTTAATTTGCATTTCT
>NW_007098847.1:0-524 GCF_000164805.1 Carlito syrichta | reverse complement strand
CCCTTCCAGCCCTCCCAGGACGTCCCAGAACCCAGGCCTCCGGGCCTGGGCTCTGGGGTCAGTGGCCTGCGATGGACTTCTGAGAACAGCCTGAAGTGTGCCAAGCTTCAAGGTGTGGGAGGGCCTGGGGAGGGGCCACACATGGCCCGGGTAAGGGGGTCTGGGTTGGCTCCCCTGCCCCCAGGGAACCCCGCTCTCCTCGGGGAGTGTCCCCGCTGCCCCTCCCAGGGGCTCACCTTTGGGTCCAAACAGCGTGGCGTAGCAGGGCTTGTGGCAGAATGGCTTCCCATCATGCTAGACAGAGGAGGGCAAATGAGCCAGGCCCAGGATGGGAGCCACGGCCCCACCCCTTCCCACGCTGCCAACCCAGGGACTCACCTCGGCGTGGCCCCCGGGCGTCAGCGTCTTGCTGCAGCGCTCACACTTGAGGCAGAACTTGTGCCAGTCCTTGCCCAGGGAGCTCACCTTCTCGGCTGTGGGCAGGAGGGTGCTCAGGGCTTGGCCCCCACCCCCCCCCGCCCCCC
>NW_007098846.1:0-500 GCF_000164805.1 Carlito syrichta | reverse complement strand
CCCCTCGGCCACCGGACCTGGATCTGCCCTGGTCACGCTGGAATGCCGCATTCTGGGGGCAGGGCATGGGATCCAGCAGGGGCTCCGTTAATGCACGCGGCCTGGATGCTTGGGCAGCAGCTGGGAGGGTCTCATCTGTGCCGGTGATGGTGGCTGGGGGTGGCGGCCCGAGAGGGTCTTCGGTGGGCTCTCGCGGACAGAGCTGTTCCAGGCAGGAACGGCATTCTCAGAGGTGCGTCCCTTCTGGGGCCTCGGCTGCCACGGGCAGGAGGAATGTGGGTTTTCTGCCCAGGGCACTGGCAGCCGCAGCGGCGTGGGGCTGGGAGGGGCGTGGGCGGCACGAGGGCCGGGGTGCTGGAACCGAGAGGGGGTCGGGTGTGTGCCACCTCCCTGGACTTTGCCACTTACACAATCCCTGGCACGGACAGAGACGCAAGTGTTGGGGTCGCAGGGTGGGTGGAGGACAGGGAGGGCCCCAGAGTGCGGTCCGGCCGGAAGGG
>NW_007098845.1:0-441 GCF_000164805.1 Carlito syrichta | reverse complement strand
GCAACCCGGTCTCTGAAGCCCTCTGCAAAGGAGATCTGCAGTGGGTCACTGACTCTCGCCTCTGGGGGCTGTGGACCTCAACATCGCAGTCCGCTCTTCATACGGAGCTCGGCCGTTGCCACCACTGGGACATCACAACAGACTGGACAGTCACTGCGGCGCAAACGGTGCCGCCACCGCCACCGCAGCCCCTCCCCCAGCCACCGCTGCTGCCACCACCGCTGCCGCGACCTCCGTGACAGCCGTTGCATATCACACCACCTGGGCCTGAGGCGATCCACATCAAACTCCTTCAGGGAAGATCTGCTAGGATCGATACCACCTCTCCTGCGACCGAGACTGTCCTGCCCGCCCGGTGTAAGGCTACTGTTGCCTGCCCCGAGGCAGGCAGCCATCTTGTTCCTGTCCGGCCCCACTCCCTCTGGGGCGAGCAGCTGAGAT
>NW_007098844.1:0-513 GCF_000164805.1 Carlito syrichta | reverse complement strand
TCCGGGTCCGCTTCCTCCGCGCCGAGGGCTACCCGGTGGACCTGTACTACCTCATGGACCTGAGCTACTCCATGAAGGACGACCTGGAGCGCGTGCGCCAGCTCGGGCACGCCCTGCTGGTCCGGCTGCAGGAGGTCACCCACTCTGTGCGCATCGGTGAGCGGAGCGCTGTCCCCACCCGTCAGCCCTCGCCTGTGCCTCCACTTTCAGTCACCGCCGTCGCCTCCCCCGACGTCTTGGACTCACATGGGCCCCAACCGGCCCTCTCTCGGTTGCAACAGGCCTGGCCAGGCCACAGGTGCCTGCATCTTTCCCTAAAGACACCCATCATCTAGGCCGGAGCTAAAGGGACCTGAGAGACTGTCCAGGAGGACCCTTCTTTTTTTTTTTGAGTTGGAGTCTCACTCTGTCTCCCAGGCTGGAGGGCAGTGGCATGCTCACAGCCACCACAGTCTTGACCTACTGGGCTCAGGTGATCCTTCTGCCTCAGCCTTCCAAGTAGTTGGAACTACA
>NW_007098843.1:0-480 GCF_000164805.1 Carlito syrichta | reverse complement strand
AGTTAAGTTAGCTGGCTAGCCAGCTGGCTAACTATTTAGCCAGCTAATTAATTCAGCTGAGTAACAATCAGGCAAGTTTTATAAGCCAGCTAGTTAATTCAGGTGGCTAGTCAGATAACTAGCTAGGCAAGGAGATAGTTAACTCAGTTGGCTAGCCAGCTTGCCAGCTAAAGAAGTCAGTTAATTCAGCTGGCTAGCGAGGTAGCTAGCTAGGTAGAGAGCTAGTTAAGTCAGCTGGTTAGCCACCTGGCTCACTAGTTAGGTCATCTAATTGAATCAGCTGGCTAGCGAGCTGGCTAGCTGCTTAAGTCAACTAGTTCAGCCAGATGGTTTGCCAACTGACTATCAAGGTAGAAAGCTAGTTAAGTCAGCTGGCTAGCAAGTGGGATAGCTAGTTTAGTGAGCTAGTAAATTCAATTGCCTTCCCAGCTGGCTAGCTTGGTAGGTAGCTAGTTAAGTCAGCTGGCTAGCCAGCTGGCT
>NW_007098842.1:0-460 GCF_000164805.1 Carlito syrichta | reverse complement strand
GTGGCCGCTCCCGGCCACCGCAGCCTCGATCTGCTGGGCTCAGGCAATCCTTCCGCCTCAACCTTCCAAGTAGCTGGAACCACAGGCGCGCGCTACCACACTTGGCTAATTTTTTAATTTATTGTAGAGATGAGGTCACGCCAAGTTGCCCAGGCAGGTCTCAAACCCACGAGCTCAGGCAATCCACTCACCTCAGCCTCCCAAGTGCAGGATTACAGGCTGAGCCACCAAGCCCGGCTAGAACTCACTTTTTAAAAAAATTTTTAATAGAGACAGGGTCTCGCTGTGTCTGGTCTCAAACTTGGACTCAAGCGATCCTCTCAACTTAGCCTCCCAAAGTGCTGGGATTAAAAGCATGAGCCACCACATCCAGCAGGATTCACTCTTGATAAAACCATGGAGGCCGGCTCGGTGGCTCAGCCTGTAATCCCGCGCCTTTGGGAGGCTGAGGTGAGTGGAT
>NW_007098841.1:0-572 GCF_000164805.1 Carlito syrichta | reverse complement strand
CTGGCTAGGTAGGTAGCTAGCTAATTAAGTCATCTATTTAGACCGCTGTCTGGCTATTTAATTCAGCTAGTTAGGAGAACTGGCTAGCCGGCAGGCTAGCTTGGTGGCTAATTAGTTAAGCCAGCTGGATAGCCAGATGGCTATCTACTTAAGTCAGCTTGTTAAGTCAGCTGGTTTGCTGGCTGGCTAGCTAGGTGGCTGTTAAGTTAACATGGCTGGTTAACAGTCTGGTCAGGTATGTGGCCATCTAGTTAAACCAGCTGGCTAGCCGGCTGAGCAGCAGGGTGACTGAATAGTTAAGCCGGCTGGCTATTAGACTGTCCTGCAAGTCGGCTAGCTATTTAATTTAACTAGCTAGCCAACTAGCCAGCCCTCTAGATAGCTAGGTGGCTGCCTACCCAACTAGCCAGTCATGTAGCTAGCTAGTTAAGCCACCTGGATAGCCGTCTAGTAAACCAAGTAGCTAGCTAGCTTCATCACCTGGCTTGCCAGCTAGCCAGCCAAATAGCTAGTCAATTAGTTAAGTCAGCTAGCTAGCCAGCTAGCTAGTTAAGTCAGCTGACAAGTCAGTT
>NW_007098840.1:0-474 GCF_000164805.1 Carlito syrichta | reverse complement strand
TTTTGATTTATTGTAGAGATAAGGTCTCATCAAGTTGCCCAGGCGGGTCTCGAACCCGCGGGCTCAGGCAATCCACTCACTTCAGACTCCCAAAGCGTGGGATTACAGGCTGAGTCACCAAGCCCAGCTTTTTTTTCTTTTTTAATATAGAGACTAAGTCTCACCAAGTTGCCCAGGCTGGTCTCAAACCCAGGGGCTCAGGCAATCCTCTCGCCTTGGCCTCCCAAGAAAGTTTATTTTTAAAAGGCCTGGCTTGGTGGCTCAGCCTGTAATCTCAGCACTTTAGGGATGCCAAGAGAGTGACTGGCTAGCGCCTGCGGGTTTGAGACCAGTCCGGGCAACTTGGTGAGCCCTCGTCTCTACAATAAATCAGAAATTAAGCGGGTGTGGTAGTGTGTGCCTGTAGTTCCGGCTACTTGGAAGGCTGAAGCGGAAGGATTGCCAGAGCCCAGTAGGTTGATGCTGGGGTGGCTG
>NW_007098839.1:0-607 GCF_000164805.1 Carlito syrichta | reverse complement strand
GGTGGTGGGTGTGTGGTGGTCAGGGTGAAGACTTGGGGCAGGGAAGGAGGGAGGGAGGGAGGGAGGAAAGACGTAGGCCCTGGATAGTGAGTGTGTGGTAGTCAAGGCGAGGGGGGAAAGGGAGGGGGCCGTAATGGAGGATTTGTGGGCACTGTGAGGGGAGGGGGAGGGAGGAAGGAGGCTCTTATTGGAGGGGGTGTCGTCAGGATGAGGGGAGAAGGATGGGGGGAAGGGAGGCAGCTCTCAGTGGTGTGTGTTCAGGGTCAGGGGAGGGGTGAAGGGGGAAGGAAGGGCGAGGTCCTGGGTGGAGGGAGAGTGGTCAGGGTGAGGTGAGGGGAGGGAGGATGGAGAGGGCCCTTCGCAGAGGGTGTGTGGGCAAGAGGGGCAACGACGGGGAGGGAGAGAGGAAGCAGGACCTTGGTGGATGGTCAGGGTGAGGGGCAGGAGGAGGGTGGGAGAGGCCCTTATTGGACAGTGTGTGGTCAGGGTGAGGGGAGAGGGCTAAGAAGGAGGTGGAGGATGTGTGGAGGTCAGCATCAGGGAATGGGGATAGGGGAGGGTTGGAGGGGGGGGCCTGGGTGGTGAGCTCGTGGTGGCCAGGGTGAAG
>NW_007098838.1:0-556 GCF_000164805.1 Carlito syrichta | reverse complement strand
TTACTGAAAGTCTTTTCTGTGTTGTTTATTGGTACCATGGTAATTCCATCTCCAACTCCACCTTGATTAAAAATATTTTTTAAAATCTCCATCTTCTCTGAGCCACAAACAGCACTTTAGGAAGGCACAAAGGGGCCAGATACAGTGACTCATGTCTGATTCCTAGCACTTAGGGAGACCAAGGCGAAAGGATTGCTTGATGACAGGAGTTTGTGGCCAGCCTTGACAACAAAGTAAGACCCCATCTCTACAAAAAATTTTTTTTTAAATGCTGGCCCATGCCTGTAGTCCTAGCTACTTGGGAGGCTGAGGTGAGAGGATCACTTGAACCCAGATGTTCAAGTGTACAGTGAGCCATAATCATGCCACCGCACTCCAGCCTCAGTGGCAGAGTGAGACCCCTAAATCTAAAAAAATATATATGTATAAAAAAGGCACAAAGTATGGAAGTGAAGGTCTGCATTTTTGAAAACTGATTGGAAAGATTGAAACCACTTTAGAATATTTTTCATCTTGGCTAAAGCAATTCAAGTAAATTTTCATTGTGAACTAGGTG
>NW_007098837.1:0-476 GCF_000164805.1 Carlito syrichta | reverse complement strand
TTTGGAGATCAACCCATGAGATGGGGCCAGAACTCGTCTCTTTGAGATGTCCCCAAAACAGAGTCAGGCATGGTGGCCCCCAGAGTACCAGCTGCTCAAGGGTTGAGGCAGGAGGACTACCTGAGCCCCACAGGTTGAGGCCCCAGTAACCATGATCTTGCCAGCACACTGAAGCTCCACTGAAAGAGACTCCTGTGTTGAAAAAGACGCCTTCCACATGCATCATGACTGGCATCCACGGCTCCCCAGGGAAAGGTTCGAGTGGATGGGTGATGGGTTGATCAGGAGAGAAAGGGCCCTCCCCCCCAGTTCAGTGCTGTTTGCTCAGTGAGCACAAATGCGTCTTTGCCTTGGAGCACGAGTGTGGAGGTTGGAGGCTTGCCTTCTGGGGCGTGTGACCAAGGCGTGGGATGGACGTGCCCAGTGACCACTTTTGAAAGCTTCCTTCAACGAAAGGCCAGAAAGTGCCTTTTCTT
>NW_007098836.1:92607-99631 GCF_000164805.1 Carlito syrichta | reverse complement strand
CCAGGTGGGTCTCGAACCCGCCGGCTCAGGCAATCCACTCACCTCAGCCTCCCAAAGGCGTGGGATTACAGGCTGAGCCACCAAGCCCGGCTAGTATATAGCTTATTTAGAAAGTAAATTAGAAAGTGAACAAAAAAGGTGATTCACCTCCCCAAGGCAGGGGAGGAAAGAGGGCCAAAGCTTAAGACAACATGGCCTGGCCATAGCTCAAAGAGCACACGGCCACACCACAGCTTGGCAAGGTAATGGTCACTGGATGCTTGTGGTTGAATTCTTTTAGCCATATCCCTTGGATGGGGCAAGGCCTTTAAGGTGATTGGGTGGTGGTCTGCTGCACATCATTACGAAAACGCAGGTAAGCGCAGGTATGGACACTAGGTAACGGGACAGCAGGCAGATGGGTGGGTCACACATGATTGCAGCTGTGGTGGTGGGCTAGATGGGAGGAGACAAGGGGAGGGGGTTTTCCTGCGAGAGACTTGCCAGACATCTGCAATCCACAAACTCCTTGAGTCTGAATGCTTCCTAAAACCTCTCTATTGGAAATTTATCTATGTGTAGCCTGTGCTAGAGTCAAAGCATGTGAGTTAGAGCACAAATGGCTATGCTGAGGCAAAAAGACTATGCTAAACTAAGTTTATTTTAGGTTTCTATAGGTCCCTCCTCTCAGAAAATGCGTCAATTCTAAAGTTCGCGTCAGGGTAATCTGAAAATTAGTCTTTCTTAACTCTACAATACCAGTCCATTACATTTCCCATATCTAAATTCTAAAGTGTTTTTCCAACAAACATATTTACATGACCAATGCAGGACTGAGAAAGACAGCGGATCCACAAGTGCATTTTTACAACTTCACTGGCTACCATATTTACTCTCCTATCAAGCAGTCCCTAAGTCAATGTTCACATTCACCCACAGCAAAGTCTTTTTTAAGAATAAATAAGAGGTCATGCATGGTGGTTCACACCTATAATCCCAGCACTTTGGGAGGCCGAGGTGAGAGGACTACATGGGTTCAAGACCAGCATGGGCAACTTGGCAAGACCTCATCTCTACAATAAATCAAAAAATTAGCCAGGCATGGTGACACATGCCTGTAGTTCCAGCTACTTGGCTGAGGTGGAAGGATCACCAGAGCCCAGCAGATAGAGGCTATGGTGGCTGTGAGTGTGCCACTGCCCTCCTGCCTAGGTGACAGAGTGAGATTCCAACTCAAAAAAAAAAAAAAAAACGAAGAATAAATAAGAAAAAGAGGTCTGGCCGGGCTCGGTGGCTCAGCTTGAAAACCCAACACTTTGGGAGGCCAAGGCGAGTGGATTGCCTGAGCCCACGGGTTCGAGACCCACCTAGGCAACTTGGCGAGACCTCGTCTCTACAATAAATCAAAAATTAGCTGGGCATAGTAGCACATGCCTGTAGTTCCGGCTACTTGGAAGGCTGAGGCAAAAGGATCCCCAGAGCCCAGCAGGTCGAGGCTGCAGGGGCCGGGAGCGTGCCACTGCACTCCAGTCTGGACAACGGAGTGAGACTCCAACCCAAAAAAAGAAAAAGAGGTCTTTTTTATCACAAAGAAAATACTTTAGATATTTAAATAGACAAGATCTCACCTATACCAACTGGCAAATAAAGGGTAAAGTTTGCTTTATGGAAAGACTTTGGAGAAAGATACAAGATACACAAGACATTTTCTTAAAAATTTATTCTATCTAATAGACTTCACTATTCACTGCAAAGTTTTCACTGGTTCACAAAAGGGCAATTTGTTGTTTAGTAGAGTCGATTTAATTCAATTCAGAGCACTGTCAGATTAAATTCTTCCCACTTTTTTATGCTAAGTGTATTTTTAAATCAATACTGCTAGTACCAATGTCAATGTGTTACAATACACCTAACTTGGAAAAATACTGCCTCCAGTCTTTTTTTTGGGAAACGCATTGCTCCATGGAATCCAGAAGCCTGAGAGCTACCAACCCACAGCACTGGGTCCAGTAAATTCAACGGTGGTAGATCGCCACACTCCATTCCGAGCAACTCTTATCACCCCTGGGTCCCCTGCCCTCTCCTCTCACTCACCTACTGCTATGGCGTGAACTGTGTCCCCTTCAAATTCCTATGTTGAACCTAGCCTCCAAGGTATGGTATCTCAAGGGTGGGAGCTCTGGGAGATAGGGGTAGATGAGGTCATGAGGGTGGGCCCTCGTGATGAAATTAGTGTCCTCCTAAAAAGAGATCCCAGAGAGCTTGTGCACTCTCGCTCTCTACCCCATGAGGACACAGTGAGAAGGCGGTTATTGCAATCCGAAGAGCCCTCACCGGAAACTGACAGCTGACACCTCCAACTGAGAGTTCTAGCTTCCAGAACTGTGAGAAAGCAAATTTCTGTTATGTGAGCCACCCAACGTACGGTAATTTGTTACAGCAGCCCGAGCTAAGACACCTACCTTCTTAATCATGGAACTCAATGCTATGGCTCAGCTCTTCTGTGGGCTTCAAAAGAAAAGAGCCTACTCATGAGACATCTGCGTCTTGTTGTTCAAACAAAGCTGAAAGATAGAGGGTGAATTCTGTGCCACTATGATTTGGAAACAGAACAAACTATTAAAAGGTTAGACTAGTAGAAATTAGATAAATTAAACGAGTTCTCAAAATCATATACCTCTGTAAGTGGGAGAGTCAGAATGTATGCCAAATTGGTCTGCCTTCAAAGCCAATGAACTTTTTCACCAAAGCTGCATTACCTCTAAACGCCCTTGTTTGTCTGACAAGTAAACTGAACCCAGAGAAGTCAGATAACTTCCATAAGGTACTCAATGAGTTATTAACAGAGAAGTATATAAACCAGGTCCAGTGTCATTTAAATTATTCATTTCAGTAGGATTTTAAACATATTCAAGTGCACAAAATATATAGGTTGAAAATCCGCAATTGTCTTAATATTGAACAAAATTAACAGAAATTTATATCTATTATGTCTATCTTGAGAAGATCCCAAAAAGCCATGTTTTGACATTGTCTCATTATTTCACTAAAAGAGGAAATTAAAAGATTAGTCTTCAAATGTTACTTTTTAAATATTCATGAGAGCCGGCTTGGAGGCTCAGCCTGTAATCCCGCGCCTTTGGGAGGCTGAGGTGAGTGGATTGCCTGAGCCCACAGGTTCGAGACCCGCCTGGGCAGCGAGACCTCATCTCTACAATAAATCTAAAAATCAGCCGGGCATGGTAGCGCATGCCTGTAATTCCGGCTACTTGGACGGCTGAGCGGAAGGATCGCCGGAGTCCGGCAGGTCGAGGCTGCGGTGGCCGGGAGCGGCCACTGCACTCCAGTCTGGGCGACAGAGTGAGATTCCAACTCAAAAAAATAAAAAAATAAAAATAAATAAATATTCATGAGAGTCAGTTAGGGTTAGGCTGGGGAATACTTCCCCATATGTGTATATGAGTTTGTGTATACATAGAGTTTCATTTTAAACCCAGTATCATAATTACTTTTAAAATTTATCCTATCTCCTACTCCATGGAGACAAAGAATGGAATTGAATAAGATATAGAGGACCCATTAATCTGATCATTAATCTGATAGTGGAATCTATCATCTGTCCCACCAAAAAACAGAAAACACAATTCTCTGTATAACCCTAAAATAACATAAAAAGTACTCAGGAAAAAAACACTTTTATTCCACTGATTTTACTGGGATTTTGATCTTTCCATTTGCCAATGATCATGCAAGAAGTTTGATGACTAGTCAATATGGATGAACTTCAGTTAGCCTACAAAATTTTCTAAGAGTCCACATTTCATAGAATCATTGCTATTGAAATATCTGATGTCAGCAGAAAAAATGTTTTTTCCACAAGTACCTTGTCTCCAATGAGCAACTTCTCCTCTGACCACACACCACCACAGTTTACTTCTCTCAGGCTCTAAACCAGAATAATTCGCACAACAGCACAAGTCATCTGCCAAGTTTCTTCCCTACCAGACTTCTTAGTAGTGCTAGACTGCATATTCAATTACGTTAAACACAATCACTTATTTTTGTCTGTGTCAGAATCGTACTCCGTCGCACAGGCTGGAGTGCAGTGGCACGCTCACAGCCACCCCAGCGTCCACCTGCTGGGCTCTGGCAATCCCTCCACCTCAGCCTTCCAAGTAGCCAGAACCACAGGCGTGTGCTACCATGCCCGGCCAATTTATTTTTTAATATTGTAGAGACAAGGTCTCACCAAGTTGCTCAGGCTGGTCTCGAATCCCAGGGCTCAGGCAATCCTCTTGCCTTGACCTCCCAATGTGCTGGGATCACAGGAACCTTTTTTTTTTTTTGAGTTGGAGTCTCACTCTGTCGCCCAGACTGGAGTGCAGTGGCCGCTCTTGGCCACCGCAGCCTCGACCTGCTGGGCTCCGGCGATCCTTCCACCTCAGCCTTCCAAGTAGCTGGAACTACAGGCGTGCACTACCACGCCCAGCTAATTTTTGATTTATTGTAGAGATGAGGTCTCGTCAAGTTGCCCAGGCAGGTCTCGAACCCGCGGGCTCAAGCAATCCACTCACTTCAGCCTCCCAAAAGGCGTGAGATTACAGGCTGAGCCTATTTCTAACAGTCCCTCAGATAATGCCAATCTAGCAGGCCCAGGGACCATGCTTGGGTAGCATGATAGCTAGACTGAAGTACAGTATGTCAAACACTCCAGGCAGGTGGTTGCTGTTAGCCTCTCCTTACCATTTGAAAAGCATCCATAGAAAAGCAGCCTATAATCTCAGCACTTTGGGAGACCAAGGCAGGAGGATAACTTGAGGTCAGAAGTTCAGGACCGCCAGGACAACATAGCAAGACCCCAGCTCTGCAATAGTTTTTAAAAATTAGCTGGGTGTGGTGGCATGGCCTGTAGTCCCAGCTATTTGGAAAGCTAAGGTGGAAGGATCCCTTTGAGCCTAGGAGTTCAAGGTTACCGTGAGTTACATCAAGTCACTGCCCTTCAGCCTACATGAGAAAGCAAATCCTCTCTATAAGAAAAAAATCATTTTTAAAGTTACACAATTATACCAGTATAGTAATCCAACAGGTACTTAAAAATGCATTATTTTCATTCCACTTCATGTCTAAGAAACATGTGCTGAGTTCTTTGCACCAGGCACTGGTCTAGGCCCTGAGGCTCTAGGAAAGGGTCCTGCCCATTCGAGCCCTCTGAGAATTCACAGTCTAGCAAGGAAGACAGACATATAAATAACTTATGACACACACATGTTCAGGGTTATAAGAGAGTACAGGAAGGGCACAGCAGACGTAGTAAACACCTTTAGGAGGTGAAGGAAGACATTATAGGCTTAACAATGTTTAGGCTCATTCTTCTCTCACTTTGAACCAGCAGATGCTACTGCTTAGGTGGTAATGACACCCACCTTGCCTTAGGGATTAAAGAAATAAAACCAAAGTACCTAACACAAAGTCCACTACATACAAAGCAGAAACAAAGATCATGCTAACACCTATACAATACCCTAGATATGACTGAGCAAAATGGGCTTTTTATGGAATCAAAGTAGTTGAAAGCTAAAAAGGACCCCAATGTTCATGGACCACTACATCTTCCCTGTAACACATGGGGAATCCTAAAACCCAGAAGTTAGGTTACTTACACAGTAAATCAGCAGTAGATCTGATGAGGCTAGACATCAGATTCTTATTAATAATCACAATGCTCTTCCCTATAATAGACTGAATGGGAAGAAAAGGAGAAACACTCTGTTAAGGGAATAAAAAAGGCCCTTTATTGCTGCCCAAAGACCAGAAGAAACAAACAATCCTGAGATTAGGAATTTAGTAGACCTAAAATGCTCCCAGGTCTGCCCCAACCTCTGTGGCCAAGAAAAATCCTATACCTGCTCCCCTCCCAAAAAATGATGTTTCCAAAACAAAAGGGTCATTGCCTAGAAAGTACCTACTCTTTCCAATCTGGAAGACCATTAAATTTATACTCAAACAGCATGGATTATATTGCCACGTTGCCAATTGGCTAAGTCTGTAAAACAAAGGCAACAGTAGTCAACCTGCCTACGTGATGTGATTATTGTGAGGATCAAAGAACGACCACTATTATAGCTGCCAGTGAGGTTCAAAATGCTAAATGAATGCAAGTTACTATTAAACATAGAATTTCCACAGTCCAAAAATTTATCTACGCTTCTTCCCCTGAAAATGGTTAAAAGTATCATAGTTTAACTTTATTTTTAAAAATCAAACGTGAACATATAGCAATCTCTCACCAATCCAATTTATCTATTTCTTTCTCAACTCGTGGAAGGAAAAGTATTTCTCCACCCTAACTTGGTCCCTATAATTTCCCTTCTTTTCCCTCCTTTCTTTAAAACATCCACCACTATTCCAAGAAGCCCTACGAGACCATATAAACACCAAACCTGTAAGACAAAGCTCACATCAAGAAATGTGCTGCATAAAGTTGAACACAGCTTCTACTGGCTAGCAGGGAAATGTCAAGCAGTGCACAGGTACACGTGTGGCGTCCTGTGGAGGTGTGACCCCATCTGGCCCCTGTGGAGGTGTTTAACCCCCATCTGGCCCCCCTCACTCTACCCACCTCGTTGGCGTCTCCTGCCTGCCTGATGGATGCCTGCCTGAAGGGGCTGGCCACTTGAGAACCCAGTGCGCCCCGGCCCTGCCCGCCTTGATTCGCTCTCCAGAATTTGAAACACTTCTTTCTGCAGCTTTACTTTTAAAATTTAATTCTCCAAACTTGATTTTTGAAAGAAAGCCCTAACCAAAAGTGCTATGTTCTCAATCTACAGTCCCACCCACCCAAAATAAGCAGCAGAAAGTAGCTAACATCAAGCCAGCAAACTCACCATTACCTTTGCCTGTAAGATCTTTTTTTTTTTTTTTTGAAATTTTTTTTTTTCCTTTTGAGTTGGAGTCTCACTGTCGCCCAGACTGGAGTGCAGTGGCGACTCCCAGCCACCGCAGCCTCGACCTGCTGGGCTCCGGAGATCCTTCTGCCTCAGCCTTC